>NC_056727.1:1113330102-1113377602 GCF_019279795.1 Protopterus annectens
ATGTAGAAGTGAGGGCATAGGATACCTCTGCATTGTTGTGGGTGCAAATATCAGCCACCAAGGGCAACATTTGGTGCAATAGAAATGCTGAGAGCATAAACACTCCCATGGCTGCCTATTACCTTGCCCCATCCAACCTGCTCTTGCTGATACTGGGAAATACTCAGGAGTGACTGGGCTTGGGTGATGGGGGGTTGTGGACTGTAAGTATGGTGGGTAAAAAAAAAAAAAACAAACACAAAAGTCCCTCACAGATCACACAGTGCCAGCTCTGGCCTTCAGTGGTCTTACAGTAGAGATCACTGGTTTCAGTCTTCCAGTGGCAGTTTTGCAGCCTAAATCAGCTTTGTCCCAAGTCAGTACATCTGACATGTTCTCACTCTTTACCTTTAAGGTGAACAATAACTGAATAATATCTTGCTTCACCTAAAGTTTGTGGCACAAGGATTCTAAACCTTGTAAAAGCAGTGAAACAGAACAAAGAACTAGACTGAACCTAAAAAGATCAATGCGCGTGAAATTATTCAAACACACAGTTATTCAGAAAGCTAAAGAGTATATTGCTTAACTAGTATAATTCTCTTCTCTTCAAGATCTACTAGTAAAGTAAATGTCTCACTCAGCTCCACTACCTTACTTTGAGAAGGACTATTACAGCACTCAATCATAACACATGAAGAGTGTTTTAAACTCTTAAGACTTGGGAAGAGGAATGATATCAAAGCAGTAGCAAGCATGGAAGGATAAAGCCCTGTTTGTGATTCAGATGATACGGAATCGACTTGTGACTTAGGTGCTGTAGGAGCTGGTCATTTAGGGAGTCAGTGAGTGGCTGGTTCACCCATCCTGAGAGGAGGGGAGGTAGTTCAGTCTGTTAGAGGGCAGATTGGTACGGCATTGCAGAGTAAAGAGCCTAAGATGAGCACCCATGATGCTAGCTGTGGCAGACTTTTGGACATGAAGGGAAGAATGCATGCCAATGGGACCAGTGTGGCAGTTGCTCAAATTATCCATGGTGCTGTAGGGTAATACGGAGGAAGGCAAAGCAGATAACCTTGATGTTTGCATAAATGTCAGCCCTTCCCAGAGGGAACACTATAAATACTGACTGTTGAAAAAAATGTGCTGTTATCCTAAAACATACTGCTTTATTTGTGCTGTAACTTGAGACAAATATTTACTGTAAGATAAATTGACCTTTGCACTGAATGAGAATACTGGACAGTACAAAAGACAGGATTATCCATACCCAGTAGCCTCTTAGCTCAAGAATCAGAGACAAAACCAAAAATTAACAGGGAGTAAAGGTCCAAGAACAGGGACAGATTTTAAATATTGCAGTTACTTACTTTGAAAGTTGCTAGACTAACAGGTTTTGTATTAACATACATTTTCTAAAGGATATAAAATCTAAAATGCAAATATCTGTCATTATTTATCGATTGAACTCCTCAACAATTTGCCAGAAACCACAAATTTTACAAGTAACACATAAAAAATATGAAGCAAAATCAGGGAAATTATGCAAAATCAGATCTGTTGAGAGACAGGCCACTTACTATCCTCATAAAACAAAATCCCTCCACTGCAGTACCGTGTAGAAAAACAATGGTCACAAACTCAGGGCTCACAAATGAAGATGCATCATCTGTGGAGTTGGATGTGCTTAGAAGTGTAACTCATTCACAGGGCTTCACCAGAGTACAGAAAATGTTATATACACACACACACACACACACACACATATATATATATATATATATATATATATATATATATATATATATATATACATATTTCATCCAGAAAAAGGAGGTCATTGTCCCACTGTACTCATCCCTCATTAGACCTGTTATAGAATACAATGCCCCATTTGGTATGTGCCTCTCAAGACATCTGCAACAACTGAAAAGGCCGCAGAAATACCTCACTAAAAGAATCACAGGCCTAAAGCAGATGCCCTATGCTGACTGTTTAAAAAAACTCCAGCTATACTCTGTCGCATATCATCTACTCAGATACAATCTCTGCTTAACAAACAAGGCCATGTCAAACCCAGAGCTGTTGGACATGCTACACTTAAAGAAATCCCAATCCCTCAGAGCAGCACATTCCAGGGATCTAAACCTTGTCATCACAGTAAACAAAACATGCTGGAGAGATAGGTTCCTGACCCAGAAACTCCGCAGACTCTGTAATAGACTGCCCATACATGTCAAGTAGAGTGCCTCTTTGGCCCTCTTCAAAAGGAACATTGACGATTATATGGGAGATAGGAAATTCACCCAGGGGATCACATCAGTCACCCTCCTAGACAGGGGTTCAGGAAAGTAAATATTGAGGGAAGAAATAGCCAGGAAATTGTTATGATTAGGCTTGTATAGGCCCTAGGGCCAATAGCCTAGTACCAACCTATGAACCTATATATATATATATATATATATATATATATATATATATATATATATATATATATATATATATATATATATAATAGCAGTAGTACTGTATTGTGCACCCTTTGATAACATCGACAAGTTAGTTTCGTTCTTTAAAATGTGCCCAGTGCAGGTGTTCTAATGAGCAGAACCAGGAAGTATAATGAGTATCTCTCAGGTATGCTTAAAAAGCAATGATGTGTAATCTCCGGGGATTCTTCGCCACAGTAGCACATGCGTTCAGGAAGGAAAAGCCAATCACTGGAGACACAAGGAGGAAAGCAGACTGTGATTCGCACAGGAGCACTGTTGAGCTGAGTATGTTTTATACATTCATTAAAAGCAGAAAATCATTTTCTTGCTTACCTTGTTTCATTTGGTGGTTTATAAATGTTTATTAGGTGTCACACTTGTCAGCACTAAAAGTTGAACATTAATATGACTTTCAATCTGCTGCACTTGTATGTTTTTTATGCTTCATCTGGCAAGACATTTTTCACTTGACAGCACAAGAACTGAACATTAATCTGATACGTTCTTTCCCACACTTACAATTAATTGAATCTTGTGCCAGAAGGGATACTCTTTGGGCAGGATTCACAAAGGCTTGCATGGAGTGTAAGAGACGTGCAACACTCCATGCAAGCCTCGCGATCCAGGAACAGCCCTAAACTCCGTGTAAGAGACCAGCTAAAATGTCTCTTACACGGACTGGGCGTGGACATGCTAAATACCTCACTTGCATCCGAAATGTATGTAAATGAGGTATATTAGCGATCCACGAAGCAGAAACCAGTCCGTGTAGGAGACGTTTTAGCTGCAGAAATGTACTCAGTTGACAACTGAGTACATTTCTGCAAAATCCACAACGGAGCGATGCCAGCTCCAAAAAAAGGTTGCATATGATTCAGGCAGCATGCCAATGGCCAAATATGTGGCCATTGGCAAGATAACCTGATGCAAAAATATTAAAAATAATTGTTTAAACCCAGCGCAGCCCCGCACAAACGGGCTGCACTGTATAAAACCATAAAAAAGAAGGTTATAAACCCACAAATGTGGGTTTCATGCAATACATGGAATGACAATGCAGGGACCAGCAGACTAAAACCAACATGGCCACTGTGTAGTGGTTGCTAAGGGGGGAAGCTGAGTCTAAGACATGTAACTAAGCATTAGTAGGCAATCTCATGTAAATGAGGGTTCGGATACTGAATCTCACAGTCACATACCAAATGAGCACAGTCTGAGTAGTGTAAGAGATACAAAAGGGGGAGGAATAGAGTAGGAGATAGGTGACATCACAGGGGGGAATGGTAGAAAGAAATGCAGTTCATTGGAGGCCAGTGTAACATGACAGATGACAGGCACAGATCATGGAAAGAGGTGTGCCACTAGATAAGTCATGGAAAGTCAAGAAATGGAAGGTGTACACTGTTACCTACACCAAAGTTTCTTGCTGGCCGTGCATGCGCACGTGTGCATGCCATGAAGCGCGAGTAGGACAGTGTGCGCGTGTAAGGCAGTGTGAGCATGTGGGAGCGTGTTGGGAGATGTTTAACACTGTTTGCGTGGGTGTGCGTGCGTGTAAGGCAGGCTGAGTATGTTGGAGGCTGTTGGCAGACGTGCAACAGTGTTTGCGCGGGTGTACGCGCGTTTAAATCTGAATAAGTAGATTCTGAACCGTGTAAGCACGTGTGCACGCGTGTAAGCCACTGTGAGCGTCTTTCAGATAGTATGCAAGTTGCTCCCCCCTGAGGAAACAGAGAGGAAAAAGGAAGCAACAGAATTAATAGGAAGCTAGCAGGGATAACTGCTGAAGCTAGCAGGTGAAAACAATTAGAAGCAGGCAATTACACAGGCAGAGTAGTAGCCCAGCCCAGCACTTAAAACTCTGCAAACAGTAGTGCAGGATGTTTCCATTAAGAGACACTGCAAGACAGGAGTAAGCTAATAGAAGTGAAAACTGAAAAAGCTTCACTCAGAGCAGAAATGTTAGGGGCTGCCATAGCTGTCATAATGAGACATAGGCGACTTGCTGAGGGTGGTGACAATGCAGATGGTGCCAGACAACCCACAGTGAGGAGACGGAGAAGAGTGTACAGGCCCAGGATCACCTACCACGAGTTACATGAGCTGGAGATAGTAGAGCGCTATAGAGTGGACAGAGAGCTACTGCAGCAAATTGTTGAGCTGTGCAGGCCACGCCTCACACACAGAACCAACAGAGGGGAACACATCCCAGTGGAAACCAAGGTATGTGTTGGCCTAAAAATACTAGCAACAGGTACCTTCCAGAGACCAACTGACGATATGATGGGGATATCACAAGCATCAGCCTCCAGGGTACTACACCAGTTCCTGGATGCCATGTCAGCACATGTCGGTGATCATGTATATTTCCCCAATGCCCGTGAGGTATTGGCCAGCAATATGCGTCTCTTCCAGCAAATAGCAGAATACCCTGAGGTACTGGGTGCAATAGACTGCACGCACATACGCATCAAAGCACCAGCCGATGAGCGGGGTAGGGCCTACATTAACCGCAAGGGCTTCCCCTCCATCAACTGCCAGGTTGTGTGCGATGCCCAGGGCATAATAATGAATGTGTGTGCTGGCTGCCCTGGGAGTTATCACGATTCCCACATCTGGCATTTGACGCAGCTGTACCAGACATTTGCCAATGGGGACATCCCACATGGACACCTAGTGGGGGATGCAGGTTATGCACTGGAGCCGTGGCTGATGACACCCATCAGAAACACACACACACCTGAACAGGAACGCCATAATGAGGCACACGCACAAACACATAATGTGATAGAGTGTGTGTTTGGGCTGCTCAAGTCACGGTTCTGGTGTCTGGACACATCTGGTGGAGCCTTGCAGTACACACCAACTACATGTACCCAAATTGTCATGGTATGTGCTATGCTACATAATATGATCTTGCGAAAACAGCTGCAGCAGGACCAGCATAGGGCCGGGCCAAACAGCCCCCCACCATTGCCAAGGCCATCACAGGCAGAGCGTGACTCGGAGGAGGAACAACCGGAGCCTGCCCCAGTAGGCAGAAGGAGTCGTGCCCAGTACGCCCTGGCCTTGGCAAAGAGGCAACGCATAGCACATACACTGGCTCAGTAGGAACCCTTAGAATGATACCCCTCTCTGACTCACTCATATAGTAACAGGGATGCCTAACATGACACAACCTGCTCTCAAACATGTACAGGGAGTGTAATATGTGCATCCGACAGAGGCAGCCCTGCAGCACCACCTGAGGCATGATTGCCATGTGTTAAGCAATGTAACACCATCTAGTATATGCAAACATGAAGACCCTGCCTAACATCTCACCCTCACCAAGCATGATGCCACACTATGAAGACAAGAAGATCAAGTACAATAATTGGCTGAAGTAATGCAGTCAGTCAAAGGGGAGCCAATGTGTTACAGACTGGGAAGATATGCGGAGTTTGACATGATGCACCACCTGCTAGGGGTGGCATGCACCTATCATGCCATGCCCCATGGATACTGGCAAAGGCTGTCAGTACCCACAGCATGCCCTGAATAGGTAAGTCTCAAAACACAAACCCAACCTCATAGGTTCTACAAGGGATAGGAACCTAGATGTAATACTACCCCATGACAGATGTATAAACAGCAAGATGTGTGCAGTGTAAACGCACACAGTAAGGAGAATGTAGATACCAGTCCTGTAATAGAGAACTGGGCAAGGCTCACATCAGCACCCTAACACTACCAGGTCACACCTCATACTGTGCTGTACAGCCGCAAAACATGGAACAAGCTACAAAAGGAGGGTGACTAGCAAGAAATGGCAAGGATAACCACACCCCCATGTTGGTACCACAACAAGAAGCAGCATGGAATATCCATGGTCAAATACCAATGGCTAAAACTGCCTCACAGTATATAGCCTGCTGCAGACCACTGTCCTAATACCAGGAACAGCACCTGGCCTATGTCGGAATACATGAATATATCAAGCCCCCCAAACCACATTATATTGCTCGACTGAAAATACCCAGACATACACCGGTAGCATTGTACTAGCACCAACACAGTAGGAGAAAATTACCCAGATTCCATAAACCAAAATGCCCAGGAACAATGTACTACTCCCACAAGAGGGGTAAGCATACTGGATGTGATAATCAGCAACATGTGTACTGGATGACAAGATGAGAAGTGTACCCCTCACTGGTAAGACCAGACCATAGAGTAAGCACACTGGATATACACAGCCTGACCCCAGTCCCTGGCCAGAATACCACAGTGAAAAACATGTGTAAAGTATAGGTTGCAGCCCTCAAAACCGATGTTGAATCCACAAAAGGCCCTGTGCCAGTGCAGAATATGGGACACACCACAGAACATGTTATACAGGCATTCCATGAACACAGCCAGGAATGCTTGGAGTATGCAATCACAAATAACAACAACACACAATGCCATACACGCAGGCATCTGGCATGCTGGCCTCCAGCCATTACCAAACCATGCAAGAGAATGAGGAAGATACCACATGATAGAGCAAACATAAAAAGGGAAGTAATCACTGACCAGTAGTATGGCAACAACATATGTCCACACATACAATCCACTAAGTCCAGCCACAACAAGTATAATCTATGAATCCAGAGGCAATGTGATGCCAGTACCAAGTACACAGACAACCACAACATCCCCCAATAAATACAAACATATGTGATAGATGCATCCATGTATCCAAAGCAGAGGTTGAGCTCCAACAACTCAGTACTGTCAATACTAGTCAGGAGGAGAAGGTAACCACATACACCACAAACCCAGTCCCACATAGACCTACCACAACTGCAAACCAAACACATAAACACAGACAAATATTCCTGGAGGCCTTAATTACAAACACACCACACCAACAGATGCCTCCAAAGTAGATCACAAGCAACCACAACCTTCAAACATAGCACATGCAACGAATAGTACGCAAAGCTGGTGTGCCAAACAGTCACAGGCCCAAAGGAGAAACAACATGCCTGATACAGTCGTAATAGGTGTCTGTATAGGCAGTCACATAGCTGTCCCACTCACCAGACTGAACAAGGGAAAGGGTAGAGTAAGCTGCTTGTAGGTAGCCACAAAATGCCACTTAACACAAGTACGCAGGTCACCCCAAAGCAAGCAGACATATGATGCACTCAATGTCCATGCTGGTGTGAATTACCTGAGATGTACCTCCCTGGTCAACATCAACTGAGACATGGATGGTCCCTCCGAGTACGTACCCCAGGGTGGGATGACACTGGCTGTGTGCAGCATCCAACCCTCACCAAGAATGATGCCACAGTACAAACACAGAATGCTCATGTTTAACAGCTGGCACAGTTACAGCTGCCAGTCCAAGAGGGTGTAATGTGTGTCTGCTTGAGATGTCAAGCATGACAAGCCATGCTGCTGTTACAGGGATGGCTGTCAGCTGTTACCCGTGTGCATCTGGATACTGGATAAGGCCTTTGCCGCCTCCATAGAGCCATATGTAGGCAAGGCCAAAAAGACTACCCACCACCCTAGAAAACATAAGTGGTAGGAAACATTAGGGTAATGCTGACCAATGCCAGATGTGTAAACTGCAATATGCATGCCCCTGAGGCACTTCCCATTATGGAGAACATTGATGCCTGTCCAGTGACAGAAGCCTGCTGCAGGTCTAGTGATAGCACACCAGCACTACTAGGTTATACCACATACCATGTGTTATGGCCCCAACACCTGCACCAAGACATCAAAGGAGGGGGAGTATCCATATGCAGCACAGACACCCATATAGCCAGGTAACTGACAATGCACAAAGCAGCGGACACCACCCATGTGCACATAACTGTGGTCAAAACTGCTGTACAGTCTGTAGCATGCGACAGACCACACTGTCACACACAAGAACTCCACCCAGACATCCGAAGACACTGGACAGTATGGATGTCCCACCAAATACCAGACAAGGTACACAAAGTACCACATAGGTGTCAAATCATTATGTATGCAAGGAGTCATCAGGGACCTAGGGACACAGGTCGACATTAATCTGTCATGTGACAGCCACAATGCCAATGTGGCTATGAAGACTGTTGATACTGGACACCGTATCATGAAAGGATTCACATCATCAACTGAGGTCACTGTGCCGCTGTACTGTTCCCTTATCAGACCCATAATCTAGTACAATGACTCATATGGGATGTACCATATGTGACACCTGCAGCGGTTCGGAAGACCTCATAGTTACCCCACCAACAGGATAAAGGGTGTGAAATATATGTCATATGCTGCCTGGCTGTAGACGCCCCAGCTGACTGCAGTCACACACTGCCTACACAGAGGCATTGTATGTCTGTTGTACCAGGCCATGTCCAACACAGGAGTAATGGACATGCTACACCACAGGAAATCAAAGCCATTGGAGCTGTGAGAGTCACAGATGTCAACCTCAACACATAATGAAATAAGATGTGCTGGAGGGACAGATACATAACCCATAGGCTCCCCACACCCAGAAACAGGATCCCAATCCATGGTAGGCAGAGCCCCTCACTGACACCCCTCAACAGGAATTTTGCCAAGTGGATGGATGACCGTACATGTATACCGGGGGTCCCCACTGTGTCATGACCAGACAGAGGCACAGTGAAGAACCTCATAAATGGCCATAATTGAATATAGCAAGGGGTGGCGAAAGACACACACACTCTAGCTAGGCTCACTAATGGCCTAAGGTGTCTAGCCTACTATGAACCCATGAACCTATGAAGATACAACACGTACAGGACACTAAGGATAATCACAAGGCTTACGCAACTGATGGTAGGAACCATGTTGGGCATCCACAGATGTGCTCCGAATCACACAGATATTACAAACAACATACCAAACACACACACACATATTGCTAACATACAACCTGTCAGGTGCAGTGCAAACACCCCCCCCCCGAGTGCAAAATACCTATCCCAGCAGATGGTCCCCTGATATTGCAGATGCTGAGGTAACAGCCATCATCTGCAAAGCAGAACACACAGCAGCAAAGGTATGGGATGGTGTCCTGTGCTGAGGCCAACATGGACCCCAAGAGTAATGGAATGCAAAATCACACTACTGGCCAATGTCAGCCTTACCACAGGATATGTACCCAAAGAGCAGTGTACAACAACAGTAGTCCATCACAACAAAGGTGTTGCCTGAATGGATACTCCAAACTACCACCCCAGGATCCTGACAAGCTTGTTCTGCACAGCTATGGAAAGGATCAGCATGTACCGCAGACAGAAGGCTAATGTGGACCTACTGATACTGGACCCTACACACTGTGGCTGTTGTAACTGCAGAACCGGCCCCTAAACATGTCTGACCCATTTGAAGCAGTCATTAAGGTAATTGATGAGGGATATGTGGTCCACACAGCGTAGCTGGACCATGCACATGCTTCTAGACAATACCGTACGTGTTCAGTATGGATATGTTCACCAGCTTAAATATACACCCCTATGTGAGTAGAGGGGTTGCAAAGCAGACCAAGGACAGAACTGACATGGTCAGACATGCCGCATCCATGTCAGACTACAAAGCGGATATGAGTGGCATCCCACAAGGCCTGGTGTTGGCCCCCCCCACCCCCGTTCTGTATACATGTCCCATAGGTATAGGCCAACATGGAAGGACTGTGACTAAGCATGTATGCAGAGGAGTACAAACAGCCCACCATATCCGACCCCCAGCTGACACAAGCAACCCACAAAAGGGCCACCTACAAACAGACAACTGTAGCCATAGCCATATCAGCAAGCTAATCGCAGAACTGTGTATAGACAACCACCGTGGATATACAGTAAGTGCCCACAAATTACCACACAGGTGTTAACCCATGAGGCACCTAACATGTAATGTGAGACCTGGGTACAAAAGGTGATAAATATCCTGCACTGGACAAACATGTGTCTGTAGTGTTCACAGAAACATGTACCATATACCCACCCAAACATGAAGGCTGGCAGATGTAGATAAGGGGAACTCACTCTGGCTCTGCAGCCATCCTCCATCAGCATCACAACTGACTACAATAGCCCCTGTGGGATATACTGCAGCAGACACCTCCAACAACTGTAAAGTCCACAACAGTACCCCACCAGGGGTAGCAAAGAGCCTGAACAGATGCCATGTGTTGCCTGAGTAAACAAACTGCAACCCCACACACCGCCATCCTTCCCAGCTACAGAAAAGCTGTGCCTGATGTACCTAGCCATGTCCAACCTGGAATGAATGAACATGTTGCACCTTGTACAATCTGAATGGCAGTGAGCTATGCACATGAGAGACCTGAACCCCAGCACTGACATACATAGGACAAGCTGTACAGAATGATCCATAACACAGAAGGCACCCCCACACTTCAGTAAACTCCTGGTACAGGTCAGCCAGAGTGCCACATATCGACACCCCTCAAGAGGCATCCTGATGAGAGTATGGGAGATGGTAGGCTACCATGGGTATCACTGTTATGTCAGAGGTAGATAGAGGCACAGTATACCAACCATGACATATGTAATGGCAAACTCCAGTTACAATGTGTGTCGAAGGACAAACACACCCTGTGACTACCATCAGAAATGGCCTACGGAACATCACTAGTGTTTGCCAATGTCCACCCATGTTGTGGAATACACTAGAAATGTTGGACGAGCCTGGTGTAGGTAGTCCATATCTGAACATATTGCAACATGGTCATATGTGCACAACTGGCCCCTACACAGTCTGTTGTGCTCACTATGAAGATGTCAAACAGTGATAGGACTACAGCCCAGGATACTGTCCACTACAGTGAAAGTACCGAACCAGTACACTATACGGTACTACAGAGTTAGGTCATTATGAAAGTATGTTGAGAACTGTCTGCAAAGTATCCCATGCAATTCCTGCAGGCACAGTATAATCCCTGTTGTGGCAGACATGAAGCAGTTGGCCAGTTAGTACACAACATGACACCCAGCACACAATCATAAACGTGCGATAATGTTGAAGGTCACACACACCCAAATATGTGTTGGACTTCAGAGTGCAACATATGGAAAGCTCACACTGGGCATGCTCGCACACTTTGATAAATGAGGCATATGTCAGACAACATGCCATGGAAAGGCTGAACTGGGCATGCTCACACACTTAGGCCATATCTCCGTGTAGCAGTTGGCCACACATATCTGGTATTTGTACGTGTCAGTCCAGGAACTAACCACAACACAGCAATCAGCCCAGTGCACACAGTAAATAACCACAGAGACATAAGTGATATAGTGGATCGCCATCATATGCAAACATCTGCCACAGATACACAAGTTGGTCATAGGAACAGGGAATGCTATGGCAATAAAGACCTGCAAACAGAACAGCACAACAAATATTGTGCATCCGACAATTGAACATATGGGTGTAGAGGTCAATACTAGGCTTCTTGCCCCAGGGAATGACAGCTCAGCCAGAGTGTGCTTGGCATCTGCATCCCCAGGATAGTAGGCTACCGTGCCACTGTAAAGTAGGTCACAGAAGGCAACATGTGAGGCTAGTGAGCTGTGCCTCTGTCAAGCAGGGGCACCGTGGAGGTCTCAGGGATTGAATGTGCTAAGCCACAGCTATGTTGTCGGTGTGTGCTGTGAGAGGGTTGCTGAGGATCTCTGACAGTAGGTGTCCGTCAATAACAGACTAAGGGGAGGCCTATCTGCATTCTCTGGATGATTCCACTGTCAACACTGTGTTGTAATGAGTATGTGTGAATGAAGTGCTGTGCTGGAACCATCCACAGATGTCCTCCCTCTGTGGGCTACAGCTCTGCAATGTATTAGGTCACTCTGTCTGTTGAACGGCGCATATATGGCCGGTGTACAGCTGACAGGTGTCTTGTGGAGCAGTCATGGGTATATGTGGGATAGCATGACCAATGAAAACTGTACACATGCTCATAGGATGCAAGTGTCAAGGATTATGCTGAGTGGCCAGTATAGTCCTCCAGCATGGGTCCTCTGAAGTTATCCACCCCAATCTACACAAGTGTAGAGTCTGCTTGTGCTAAACACAGTTTGTGTGCAGTGATAACCTTGCCTGGGGGTGGAGATGAGATATGGATGTCCAGGGAAAGGTGGTCATGGTCAGATATCAACAATGGTGGTCTACCTCTGGTGTGGAACAGTGAGTACCCACGTTGCAGATGGACAGGTGCAATATGTATTCACCCATGTGGCTGTGGTGTGTGGTTCTGCCATAGCACATGGACCCACAAATTGTAGTGGCTGTAGGGTAATGTGGTAGAGGCCTGAGTAGTTCCCACACACAATATGCCTGTACCTGATGTTAACAACTGGAATGGTGTATGTGAATACCTGCATATCCTGGCACTGTTCCCAGGGAAGCTAAGTGTGTGTCCTGGATGTGGGTGTGGTGTTCTGGACTGGTTGTGTTGTGTGTTACAGGTCCTGTGGTTCCAAAGCATGGTATAGAACATAACCTGCCAGTGCGATGTGCATATCTGACCCTGACGTAGGCAGCTGCAAATGCATATATATGCTATCCCCCACCTGACAGGTAGTACTACATCTACATACCTCTGTGGAAATAAAGATGTCAGCACCCTAGAAATACTACAGGTGCAGAGCAGATGCCCAATAATTCAGATAGTGCACTCTGCTAATGCATCTCCCTCAAGTGTCATAATATAGTTAGGTAGGGGATCGAATCCTGAAAATGCTCAGTGTGTGGGTGAGTGGGGTTTGTGTGTGCGAAAGGCTGCGAGAGAGAAATGCCCCTTTTGGCAACTGGGAAAACACACTACAGGATGCACATTCCCCTTACTAAACACTGATGATGTCAGCACCCTATAAGTACAGCAGGAGAAGGAAAGCCTCCCAGTAATGCGAATAGCGCACTCTGCTAATGCGTCCGTCTCGAGTGTCATAACATAGTTAGGTAGTGGTTTGAATCCTGCAAATGGCAAGTGTGTGTGTGTTTGGATGGGGGGATTACTGTGTGTGTGCAAATATGTTTGAGGGAAATGTCCCTTTTGGCAACTGGGAGAACACACTACAGGATGCACACTACCCTTTCTAAACACAGATGATGTCAGCACCCTATAAGTACAGCAGGAGAAGGAAAGCCTCCCAGTAATGTGAATAGCGCGCTCTGCTAATGCATCTGTCTCGAGTGTCATAACATAATTAGGTAGTGGTTTGAATCCTGCAAATGGCAAGTGTGTGTGTTTGGATGGGGGGGTTACTGTGTGTGTGCAAATATGTGTGAGGGAAATGTCCCTTTTGGCAACTGGGAGAACACACTACAGGATGCACACTCCCCTTTCTAAACACAGATGATGTCAGCACCCTATAAGTACAGCAGGAGAAGGGAAGCCTCCCAGTAATGCGAATAGTGCGCTCTGCTAATGCGTCCGTCTCGAGTGTCATAACATAGTTAAGTAGTGGTTTGAATCCTGCGAGTGTGTGTGTTTGGATGCGGGATTGCTGTGTGTGTGCAAATTTGTGTGAGGGCAATCCCCCTTTTGGCAACTGGGAGAACACACTACAGGATGCACACTCCCCTTTCTAAACACAGATGATGTCAGCACCCTATAAGTACAGCAGGAGACAGGAAGACTCCCAGTAATGTGAATAGCGCACTCTGCTAATGCGTTTCTCCTGAGTATCATAATGTAGTTAGGTAGGAGTTAGAAACCTGTAAATGGCATGTGTGTGTGTTTAGATGTGGGGAGTTTGCGTGTGTGCATTTCCGTATGAAAAACATGTTAGTTTTGGCAATCAGGAGATCATACTACCTGATGCACATTACCCTTTCAAAATACTGATGTTGTCAGCACCCTATAAGTATAGCCAGAGAAGAGGAACTATCTAGTAAACTGAATAGTGCGCTTTTCTAATGTGTCTCTCTCACGTGTCATGACCTAGTTAGGTAGGGGAATGAATCCTGCAAATGGCAAGTGTGCATGTGTGTGGGGGTAGTAGGGTGTGTGTAAATGCAAGTGTGAGTGCACAGATCCATTTGGCAAATACTACAATACACCAGATGCTGCATACTCCCCCAGTAAACACAGAGGATGTCACCACACTATCAGCACAGCCAAACAGGGCTAGTTGGCTAGTAATGCCAATAGTGTGCTCTGCTACTGTGTCTATTACCATTGTCAGAGTACAGATAGGTATGTTTTGGTAACCCACAACTGTCACGTGTGGTTGTGTCACACAGTATGACCTTGTGTTGGTGTTTGTACATAACAATGCATGCCATTGCCTAAACCAGCAATGGCATTGCACACATGATGTATGTGTGTGACACATACACATAAATACCTGTGACCTGCAGTAGTTACCATGTCTGACACATGCTTCATGTGGATAAATGGTATTTGCAATGTATACCAATATGACTGTGTCTTACTGTGCAGGGTCCGCACGTGGTATGTCCCTATACAGTGTGGGTGTCTATGGTGAAAGACCTACAGCAGGGGATACACATCTGGTCTGGGCCATATAGTGTACATGTAGTCAATGTACAGGTGCTACATGTTCCCACCTGTTGTGGTAGTGGTAACATGTCATTCCACTGCAATTCGGTGACCACATGCTGTGAACTCTTCAACTAGTGTGTTGTAGCTACAGTAATGCTCACACACAATGTTTGGCTGGATGCAGTATGGCCTTATAAACACAGTTCTTGAGACTGTCATATTGCCGGAGTTGTTATGGAGGATAGGTGGTCTTCCTGTGTGTGTGAGGGTTGTGTGTGCCAGACTATGCACCAGATGGCAGTCCGACACACTGTCAGCTGCACATGAGTAGGCCCTGATGGTTTGTGCTGTGCCAACAACCTGGAGGTGTGTTTATCTGTGTTACCTTGGGATACCACCCCCCTATCCATGTATGTTACATGTGTAGGGGATGACAGGCATGGTATGGGGCATAACATGTCAGTGATGGGTAACACCTGTGAGCCATGAATCATGAATCTGGTACTGCACAGACATTGCAGTTCACCGTGCTGAGGGCAGTGTCTGGTGCATTTATCTTCCAGTGTACACTGCTGTTGTTGTGTAGCAGCACTGTTAGTGTCCTAACCTGTGTGATACCCACGGAGGTCGCTATGGAAACCATGTCCTGCAGAATAAGGCAGTATGTGTGTACCAAGGAGCTTTGCCATTATACATCGGGCCATGGGTGTCACATGCAAGATGACCCATGCACATCATTGTGGCTTCCCTAGCATGTAAGCACACGTTGACAGCCAGTGGATACCCTATGAATGACAGTGGAGACTGAGCATAATGTAGACATACAACACCCTTCCCACATATAGTGGTAGAATACCTGGTGAGGGTATGTTGGCAGCCAACATCAGGCTCATACTGGCCTGTGCCACATGCTGAGAGATCCATTCTATGTTCCCTATCATGTAGTCCAGGGAGGTATGTCTCAGGCAGCCACACTGGCATGGTCAATGAGTGAGTCATATCTGTCCATGCCTCTGACTGACCTGTATGCATGTGTACTGTGGTGGACCATAGTGCCCCTGAGTCATATCACTGTGACCTTCACCAGATACAGCCTGTTGAGCGGGACCCCAGTGCAGCACACAAGACAGGTACCTGACACGTCTGTAGCAGGTGTGTTGTGTAGCCCTACAGGCTGTGAGTGTGTGGCACAGGGGATGTGCGTGCCATGTGTGGCATGTGCTCTGTTCCGATGGAACATATGCCTGTGTGCCAGCTGCGGAGGTGTGTGACGCCCAGGCAGGCTGCTATTCTGAGTCCCCACGTATGCCCCAGTGTGTTCAGCATGCTGTCAGTGTGTGTCAATGTCTGACTGGTATTGTCGTCACTGTAATATATTGTATTGATTTATTTATTTATCCTACATTTGTTGACTGGGATAGCCTGACTGGATGCATGTCCATTTCCAGGGGAGGCCCGTGGAGACAAGCTACGAGGGTAGCAGATACGGCATTACATAATACTAGCATTACATATTACAAACAGATTATTTACAGAGATTACATAAGTAAGCAAGTCAAACATGTTCCACAGGTTAATGTTAGACCTGAGCACAAGTCAGGATGAAATTGAAATTACACAGTAAAGTGGTTCACAGATTTTACACATTCGAGTTAGCCAGGCTTGATACATTGACATAGCCAGTTAAGTGACGAATGTTGTTTGAGTCTACTGTTGAATTGACCTAAGGTGGACAGTAGGGTAATATCAGCTGGAAGTGAGTTCCAGGATCTACTTACAGAGTTTGCAAAGAGAGAATCACCGGCTGTGTTATTAAACTTGCTAGTCTGAAGTAGTACTTTGTTAGAGGATTGAAGCAGTCTAGGATTGTTATAGGGGGTGATAATATTTGAAGTGCAGGAGTATTGCCTGGATTATAGAGGATTTTATAGGCCATAATCAGTTGGTTATACTGTATTAGGCTGGGTATTGCAAGCCAACCAAGCTGATATAGATTGATGCAATGATGTGTCCTAAAAGGCAGCCCAGTGGCAAACCTGGCAATGTGGTTGTAGCAAATTGAGTGTTTGTTAAGGACAGTCTTGTTCATATTCGAGAGTAGAGGGGATGCATACAGAAGGGTTGAAACAAGGTGTGAGCGAGCTATGGCACCTTTAGCTGGAGGGGCTAGGAAGGCTTTAATTCTGTAAAGTGACCCTAGTTTTCTATTGATGGCTTTGATAATCTGGTTAACATGTATGTCACATTTGAGATTATTGTCTATGATGACACCTAATAGTTTCGGAGATGGGTCAGGGGAGATTATTGTGCCATCAGTTGATGTTATGGTAACGGTGAAAGTGGTAGACCTACGTGTTGGTGAAATAACAGCAGTTTAGTTTGATTGGGATTTAGGATCAGACGATGTTCAGAAAGCCAGTTTGCTATTGTATTAAAGGTGGTCTGGGTAGCTGACAATAACTCTACTGGAGATGTGGCTGAGCAGATCAGAGTAGTGTATTCAGCATATTGGATACAGCTGACTTTTGGGATGACAGTATAAAGGTCATTAATGAAGATGGAGAACAGCAAGGGCCCTAGTATAGAGCCTTGTGGTACTCTGAGGGTGTTAGGTAGAAGGTCAGAGAGTTTGTTCTGCCAGAGGCCAGCCTGCTGTCGACCATGCAGGTAGGAAGGACTGAAACCATTGGAAGGCTCCAGTATCTAGACAGTCTTTGCAGGGTGTGGCGTACAAGTTGGTGATCAACCATATCATATGCCTTTGAAATATCCAAAAAGAGGGCTGCGGATATATAATTATTGTTGCAAGTATGGCTTATGGTGTTAGTAAAGGCTAGGAGGCCTGACGTAGTGCTGTGATGAGGACGTAAGCCATGCTGAGTGTCTACCATAATGCGAGTTTGGATTAGGTGGTGCATGACTTGTCTATGACGAAGGTTTCCATAATCTGTGCAAGTGGAGAGAGTATAGCTATTGGCCTATAATTGGAGACTTCAGTAGAGCTGCCTCCTTTGTGAAGTGGGATTACATATGACATTTTCCAGATGGTGGGAAAGTTAGATTCTAACATGGTTCCTTTGATTACCTTTGAGACGGGGTAAGCAATAGCATCATCTGGTTTTGATAGGTACTCGGCAGGGAGTTGATCCACAGAAAGTGTAGTGGGTTTCACTGTTACAATCAAGGTACAGAGAAGTGAAGTGGCGACTGGTTGGCAGCTGGATGCAAGTAGTTTTCTAGGGGTGCTACTTTCAGGACCAGAGGAGCTAGGAGGTAGATGGCTAGCTAGGGCCTGAAATGTCCCAGTAAAGAACTGGTCAAAACTATCAGGAACATCTTCAGGGGTATTATCAATAGTAGCAGCAGGGATTGGGGTTGACGTTTGTCCAGGACGTAGTATATATGACATGCCACCTGACAGGGTATGGCATTACTGGGTTCAGAGAGACCAGTCCCCAGATTGGCTGTGTGGTGGCATCCCACACATGTGTTGTACGTTCCTGGCCAAGGGTGATGGCTGACTGCATACATGTGGCAGCTGTGACAATGACACATGACTCACATAAACCACAACTGGACCTTAGAGGCAATTCACAGGTTACCTTTGCACATGCTACCCTAGTAGTGTGATTGCCATGGTGAGTACCAACACATAGGGCCAATGGGGAACAACATACTGAAGGTGTGTATGTGTGGGTGTACCGCTACTGTTTCATAGCACTGACATATATGACTGCACACGTGGGTAAATGCCAGGTAAGACGTGTGCAATGTGTCACAGGCAACGTACATGCGTACAGGACAGACAGTGACGTTCTGTCATGTGTAAAGTTGATATATGTATCGTACGCTATGCAGATGTCACTAGAAGTCTACAGAAGCACTGTAACTCTGCATTGCAGGTGTAAGCAGTGTTCCAGGGGACCCCAAGCAAACATGCATGCAAACAAAGCTACAGTAAACAGGGCTGGAAGTAGTGCATTATACAACAAAGAAGGGGTAACAATAACAGTAAGTAACAATGCAAATATGTAGGCACTATCAACATGTACCCAGGAATACGCAGCGCAGATGCCCATGGTAGAACCGATATTATGTCATACTTATTTGTGATTTGGATTACATTGGTACTGCACACATATATACATGCGCAAACATCCACATGGCATAGTTGTTGTGGGCAACTTGACACCATTACTGTACATGTCCACCATTGCATATCACTACTTGCGTTAGCTTTCACTGTGCTACCCATGTATGCGGCTATCTGTTGACAACCTTACCACCGGCATGCAATTATGTGCAGCTGTTATACTTTGGTATGTACTATGGGTGCAGATAACAATTCAGGACATTCATACAGTTACTGCAACAGGCATGCTGGGATAAACACACAGTCATAGCAGCGCACTGTACTGTTACCAACATGATACTACTAATACACTTCTATGTAGTCACCCTGTGCATCAGCAATGTGTTTACCTGTTCCCGCAATGATGTTGGAGATTGCAGGAGGTGGCCCAGTGTCATCATATGCACAGGGTGTGGATTAGGTATGCCTGAGTCAGCCACTGATACCACCAATTGACATGTGTGTGTATGTGTGTTGGTGAGGGGCAGCAGTACAGGGTGGGGCAGTGTTGGTGCAGTGTGTGCATGTATGTGGTTGCCATAGGTGTTAACATTTCGCATGTGTGTATGCACGCACACAGTTCCACCTCATGGCTGCCATATACAGGGGTTTGTGGACAGCCACAGACTGCACCTGGCAGGCCATACAGATCAGTGTCTGTGTGCATGGACACGGTACCTGTGCCTGGCAGGGGTGCTACGGACCATATCCAGTACAAAGCCAGACTGGGTACTGTCATCAGAAGCGGGAGTGTGTTGACTGGACACAAGTCCCTGTTGGGACTGTCCAGAGCCACGTGCACGTGGTCTCCTGAGGCGTTCTGATGACAGCACAGACCCAGCATTGCTGGGGCTGCTGCTGGCACTATGGGGGCGTGCGCAAGCCTGTTGTCGTCTGCGCCAACTGCCAGCTGCTGCTGCTGCCGGCATATGGCCACGTCGATGCCGCAAACGCCCACCATTGCCCTGGCTCATGGACATCTGGTTGTGGAACTGCTGTAATATGTCCCCACAACATCTGTCTATGACATCGGTGAAGTTATGGATAGCATCCGCAATGTCACGCATACTGTCTGTCATGGCTGTGCGACATGCTCTCAGCTCCCTCAGACCCTGTCTGGTGTACCTTTCCATACGTGACTGTGCCTGCATGACAGTCCGAAACATAGCTGAGGTTGACAGACCTCTTTGGGCATGTCGGCCAGAGGCAGTACGCCCACGGATGCTCCCACGAGAACCCATAGGCAACTGTCTGTGTGGTACCATCAGAGGACCCTGCCCATGGCTGCTGTGTGGGGATGCATGTGCCACAGGTACCACATTACCCTGGTCTATGCCCACTGTATCCTGTCCATCACCTAGGGACAATGGTGACAAAGGATGTACAGGTAGGATGACTGTGCGCAATGATGGGGTTGACAGCTGTGTACTGTCAATTGGCTGACCAATGGCAGACCCTGACACACCTTCCTGTACCATTACACAAATATCATCATTACCAGTAGCCATGGCACAGGATTCAGGTTCCTTGCAGCAGGTCACCAGAGCAGCCCCAGAACCAGTGGGATGAAGACAGGAAACACAGTTTACAGTCTCCAGACATTGTTACCAGTGATGCACTTATACACACATGCACACATGCACACATGGACACATGCACACAGGCACACATGCACACATGCACACAGGCACACATGCACACATGCACACATGCAGACATGCACACGTGGACACATGCACACGTGGACACATGCACACATGCACACGTGGACACATGCACACATGGACACATGCACACATGCACACATGGGCACATGCACACATGCACACATACACACATACACACGTGGTCACGTGTACACATGCACACATGCACACATGAACACAGGCACACATGCACACATGCACATGTGGATACAGGCACACATGCACAGATGCAGATGTGGACACATGCACACCTGCATACATGCACACATGCACACATGGGCACAGGCACACCTGCACACATGCACACCCCGCAGTATACACACAGAGCACTACTGAGTTACACTACTGTTACTAGCATTATCAGGACTATTATAGGTTATGTTAAACACACTCACCAGCATGGATGGCCTGTCTTGCTGTAACCCTGGAGGGACCTGCAGAAATGATGAGATTAATGTCAGTGGGCACAACTGTGCCACTGATATTGCATATGATACAGTGTATAGAACAGTCAGGTGTACATATGGCATATTACCTGCACACTCCATGTTGTGCTGCTGTGTGGCACCAGCCTCCATCATAATGCAGGTGTACTGCTGTTGGTGTTCTGGGGCTGGAGCCACAACACTTAGGAGTAGCCCCTCCAGTCTGGTGAGGGGGGATGTGTGGCCACCCCACCTCCTGTGGCGACCTGTTGCCTGTGGATATCTGATGCACGCTGACGGACACTTCAGATTAAATCACTGCAGTGATGTCATACCTGCTCATATGTCCTATTATGCATGCCAATATCAATTACCCTACGGACAAGGTCTTGCCACAGTGCGGCCCTCTCCTGCTGATTCTGACTGGTGCGGGAAAACAGGATGTCATACTCCCGCACCAGGCTCTGGTGGATCTCCTCATCTTCCGCAACAAAGTAGGTGGGGTTACGCTGTCTCGCCATCTCCCTGGAAGAGAACACAGACAGGATATCAGCAGACCATGCCAGCAATATATGGCACACATACTATACATGATACTCATGTGTAGTGATATACTACTACTCCCATATGTTGCATGTGTGTGTCATGGTGGATACACAGGTACATGGCCAGATATCAGTGCTCAGCCAACACCTGTGCAACAATACCTGCCACATTCCACACAACATAGTAGCATGCCCCATCGGTCAGCACACACTGACAGGTGCAATGCACAACCTCACTCTGGGGGTTCATCCCAAGGTACTGTATGTGGGACACCGTCCACTACTGTGATGTGGACAGACGTTACTCGGCCTGGATATACATATCCCACCACCACCACCACCAGCACAGTAGACTACTTTGATATGTATGTGATTAGACAATTATTCACTTGCTGGGACTGAGATGGTATCCATGCAGCACACTGGGCCAGTGGAAGCCACAAGCCACACTGCTGATCCCTTTACAAATGCTTACCACGGACATGCCACAGATTGCATGGAACTTGCACACACATGTCTAACCCAGACCCTATGCACAAAGGTTAGGCATCCTGTCCGGTGGACCCCAGACAGAGGCAGATTGTATAACAATAGCAGGAGGCTACTGCAGGACAGAGCACATTCACATTAAGGGAAGGCATCTGTGGTCAGCACTGGTACTATGCTACGGTCCGTCATAGCAATGGCCACGGCCTACTCTGGGAGGGAAATAGACACAAACACTATGGATGACCACAAGGCCTTCTTCAGTTATGTTACACATATGGACCACATGCCTCAGATATGCTCTATGTTAATCCACACCTACTTAACATTCACCAAACACACGGATATTGGCAACAATCTTGCAGACATGTTTGGTGCACGTATCCCCCCTCCTTCTCCCCCACCTTTAAAATATTTATCCCAGCTGGATGTAACCTCCCTATCATCTCACATGTCCAGGTGAGGGCCACCCTCAGCAGAGGAGAACACACAGCATCACTGTGACCTCGTGGTACCCCTGGATGTGTGCTACCGGCACTCCGAGAGGACATACAACCGCATATAACACTGATAATATATCTTGGCCGTACTACAGGATATGTTCCTGGACAGTGGCATACAGCAACAGTGGTCCCACACCACTAAGGGGGCACCTCGACTGACCCTGGGAATTACCACATCATATGCATAATGGGCCTGGTCTGCTAAGCTATGGAATTATGCAGTATGGGATGCATATGCAGTGACATCGGGTACCTGCAGACACTTGTTCCCAGCCAGTGTGCCTTTGGGATGGGCTGATCCTGACTTTTGAACCTGGCTGACCTTTCAAAGCAGTCACTACAGCCATGGCTGGGCCAATGCACAGACAAATGCTGCCAGGATCATGGCCTAAGACTGATTGACATGTGATGTATGGTCATCCCCTTTTGATGGAACTACGTACACACAACATATCACATGGACATACCTATGGATACAGACCTATGACACATTTGGAGGGTTCACAGTATGCACACTATTAACCTGCTACTTTGCATTACCTCTGTTTGTCGTAGCTGGTTGCGTTACCACAGCTTCTGCTTGCTGCTGCTACTGTCAGTGCTGACAGCTTCGGGTGACAGAGTCACAGTGTCTGATTTTTTTTTTGCTCTCTCTCTCTCTCTCTCTCTCTCTCTCCCTCTCACTTCTCGCTCTCCCTCTGTCTGCTTACAGACAATGCAATGAATGTATTGCATGTGGGGAGTGTTAGCACTGGATGCTTTTGTAGGCATCTGCATAGGTCCATGTGATGGCCTCTGCACCAATTGTAAGCCAGCATTTGCTAATTGCATACAGCCAGTTGTGTACTGATTGCAGTTCTCACTGTGATTTAAGGTCAGTGCTATAAAAGGGTATGTGGGATAGGCATTGCCCTTTCAGATTGTGAGGGCGGGGACCATGCTGGTATGCTGTGGACAGTGTTCTGTGAGTGTAAAGGTTAGAATCTCTCTCATGATTCAGGCTGTGTTATATATTCACAATTCTCCATTCCTCTCTCATGTTCCCTGTAGCAAGTGTGTATGCACATTGACTCCTACAACTATATATAGATATATATTTATATATATATATATATATATATATATATATATATATATATATATATATATATATGTACATATGCATACATATATCTATGTACTTTAACTGACCTTATTATCTACAAAATGCCAACTAGCATGGCTGTTTCTGTTCACACACTACTATTATGGAAATCCAGTAGTTTTGACAGTAATTTTAAATGACGTGCTTTGTGTACTACACATCCTATATTCCCTTTACATTCATCCCTACTATTACATGTTATATTTATTTTAGCACAATGTGTTTGTATAAGAGTCATGGCTTAGTGGTAGGTCGTACAGACTAGTGTTTCCAAGGTCCTGGGTTCGGGACTGACAGTGGGCTTTTATTTTGCTTTTGAACTGAGTACAGGACCTGTCAATCAAAGTGACTAAGGCACTTTTAAGCAGTTGTAACCGGGTTAGCGCTGGTTTGCGCGGAGCTCACACATGCGCACTGGCGGTTAGCTCTGCGCACACAAGCGCACACCCCCTTACAACCGCTTAACGGTGCTTACTCTGGCGCACACCCACTCTATTTTCTTTGAAAGAAAAGAAAATGGGGAGACAGGAAAGTGTTGAAAAAGGGGTCACAAAGAGGGTAAGACAGTAGGGAAACAAGCTTGGGATGTGCAGGAGGAATGTAGGTAAGGCCCATAGCTGCCCATTTCTTCATCAGCAACAGCTGTGCATATGTATGTAATTTGGTGTGACATTTGAAACCTTCCACCCCTGAGAGAGGTGTCAGGACAACAATAATACTTGTTGTACAGCCAATTGTAATTGGTAGGTTCCATGTCCAGCAGACATGTGTGCGGAATGGGCAGCTATGTATGGGGCGTAACTTTTTGTGGGTACAGAGTGCCCTTTTTTTTTTTTTTCAGGTGAGAGTGGTATGTCAGGTGAAGGAAGTCGGTACAGCTGGGGAGGTAGGTTGGGTAGGTAAACAGACAAGACAAACAAGACGCATACAGGGGCGGTGTATGACACATGTGGGGGGATTACACAATTGACGGGAACGGAGGTTTGGATATCCAGAGCCCATGAGCCTACAGATGGCAACAGTGGAACTGATATCCCCACTCATGGGCAGTTGCCACTGTTCCTTCACTGCCCAGGACGGGGCCGTGCTGGGGGCTGTGTAGGCGGGGCAACAGGCATGCCCATTAGTTGCGCCACCCATGCCTCGAGCTGGCATAGGGGCTCGAGAACAGAGTCCCGAATCTCCCTACACACCACAGTCCGGATGCTACGGAGGGTGAGTGGTGGTTCTCCTCCGGCCACACTTGCAGAGGGGGGGCAAGCCCCATCCCCTGCAGCGCTTCCACCCGCAGGTGGCACAGGGCCACCGGAGGAGGGTCCGGACTCTGCACTAGTGCCAGGTGCACTCGCCAGCTGAGGTGGGAGAGGTGGGTCCACTGGAACCCGCCTTCCCTGTCGTTATGTCATGACAGTTTGGGTTAGTGACATATAATACCATTCACAATTAGTTGTAACAGCATGCATTAGTATTCCCATTAACCAAACACCCACATATTCACACCATTGAACAGCGTGCATAACACATGCATAATTTGAACAGAAATACACAGTCCAACAACATGCAGGGTTAATTGATGGCAACAGGCCATCAGGTGCGGATGTATGAAAAGGGCAGATGCATCAACGGACATGCAGATATATATGACCCAACAGGACAAACGTCCAGGGGTGTTAATTGTGATTGCACATACCATTTTCACTTGGAATGGGTTATATGTGGTTATAGGGTGGGGTAAAGAAAGTAATATTAACACCTTTGAATAACAATACATATGCTGTACATTTCTAATAGCTACAGTTATATACACACTACTGTTCTAACTACAGTTTCCTATATGATAACTATTTCAACTTGGTGATAGGACTGTTACTGCAACATCAATATACATTTTAGTGTTCTTCATACACATTCAAATCTAGCTTTGTTCAGCTACATGATCTTGCTACATTTGCTTTATATAGCTGTAGATAAGTGTGGATGTTTGGTATATCAGACAATCATCCTATCTGCATATTTCAGGCTGAGAGCAACATATCCAGATTTTGGGATACACATTCCACATGCAGCAACACTTATGAACAGATTTCGCTGTTTGGTTTTGAATCTCACATGCATTTCATTCTGTCTTGACTGCAGTATACTTTATTCAGGGGTTATTGCTACTGTATTGCTGGATTCATGACACTTTCTCACACTCTCTCACTTGCTTTCATTTTACTATTCAGGATGGTACTTACTTCTAGGCTTTATTGACATGTTTTACCTGTAGTTATTACAATCCTTTCCAGCAGTCTCACTTCTGTCATATTTCAGTATTTCCACAGGGATATATTTCACACATGTGATTTCATCATCTTCTGCAGCTATACTTCTCAGCCTGCTGCAGTTTGTGTACTATTTTCTTACAGGTAGGGCATTTTTATTTCAGACTATATGTCAGACAGTTTCATTTTTTGGTTTAACTTACGGGCTGAAACACACTTTTGTAATCAAGCAAGTCTTGCAGACACTTTCACACTGTTACTTGCAGATTTTATTCCTTACTGACTACACTGCACTCTTTTGCTAACTGTCATAGTTTTATATTTCTTTACGGTTACTGGTAGTGGATTACTGACCTGCCTGGTGGCGCAACCGCACCAGCCTATCGCCATAGGCTCTGCAGTTCGCAGAATGGACACCTGCAGCTGTAATATAAATGAAGTAATATTGGAATACACATCTCCATAATATCAGCTAGTTTAATTTCTTACATACATAATTAAATGTTACTTACTCAGTAGTGGGGCGTTGGGTGTTTGCCGGGTCTCCTGGATCCAAAGGTTCAGTTGGTCCTGCTTGCGTCTCTTCAGGTCTGCATGGTGGTGACAGACCTGCTCACCAGTCCTTGGAATCCCTGTGGCACTGGTGAGATCATGAGCCAACCGGTCCCACGCCTCAGCCCTGTATGCTCCCCAGAGGACCTGGCCCTGCATGAGTTGGGCCTCATGATTATGGACTAGGAGCCAGACCATGTACCTGGACTCCTCAACACCCCACCTCTGTGCTCGGAAGCAACTACCCTCTCCTACTCCTGTCATTCTGTCTGCAGGTCAGTTCTACAATCGTTTATGTTGTGTATTCCTGCCTATGGGGCTTATATAGTCCGTTTTTCCCGCACATATCTGTGATTGGCCATTTTGGAATTGTATCAACTTCAGTAAACCTGCATTGTCATGCTGTAGTTTGTATTCATTCCTATATATTAGCTATTATTGCATTTCTAGGTACTGCTGTCATGGCTTAGTGGTTCTGTACCTTGACTATGGTGTATAGTATCCTGGGTTCAAACCTGGTCACTGCTTTTTATTTTTCATGACTGTCTAGACATGCTGAGGGGTGTGTCTGCGTAAAGGCAGTTTTGATACGGCTTGCTCAACGTTGCCCATCGGTTAGCTTGTTTGCGCGGTGCGCAGCTCCGCTAAACGGGTACGCTGGTTTAAGCCTCATTTGGCTATCGGCACGCATATTACACTCAGCTCAGTTAGGGGCACATAGATTTAGCATGTTAGACCACTGCTCAGCTACGGGCACTCATTTTGCAACAGTTAAACCACTGCTCACCTACGGGCAGATGCACTCACCCTGTTAAACTGTAGCTCAGCTATAGGCACATCTGGCATTTTTTATTCTTTTCTTACCTCACATGTCTTCAATATAAATGGGCTATTTCTTTACATTTTACATAAATTGTGGTTTTATGTGTACATATTTGTCAGGGACTTGTTTCTGCTTATTTTGAAAAAAAAAAAATTGGTGTTGTGGGGGCTCGAACCATGAATGTCTGCTCTACAGCCAACATCTCTACCGCTACGATATTGCTTCCTGGCTTATTTTGCATATTTAGTTCTTATATGCTTTCCCACTGACTGCTAACTGTAGCTGCGCTACGGCACGCACAAGAACAAGACTCACGTTTAAATATTTTTACAATTTAAAAAAATATATCAAACATGTTTATTTATATGTTTTCTGTTCATAGTCTGTGGGGGCATGTGTTGTGTTCTGTTTATTCACATTTCCGTGGACTCTGTCGTGGGTGTTTACTTTGGGTACTTTTCCTCTTCTGGGGGCGTGTCCGCTTACAGGGCTCAGCCTACGGACATGCCCCCTACTGTCTTACACGGACCGTGTTGGCCTTAAGTGTGATTCAGCATGCTCTCATTAATATGCAGAGCATGCTGACATCAATTTATTTCAGCCTCCGTGTATGAGTTATAACTCTTACACGGAGGCTTTGTGAATCCTGCCCTTTGTCAAAGCTTCAGCAGGGATTTTATTAACAGAGTCAACACACAGAAGTGCAGAACTTATTTTCCACGTCTTTCTCGTCTGCATTCATACCAGGATTAGATCATTTTGCTTCTCTGTTCTGCATTTCTGCCAGGTGTGTGGTTTGCAGAACAATCATATCTTACTTTTTAGATTCAGTTTCTCATTTATATGTCATTCCTCATACAGACTTAAGTTGTTTTTAATGTATCCCTGTACCTCATTTTATCCTGCCTATCCCTCTCACCATGGACACCACTTGCAGTTTCACTTATTATTTTTTGGCATTTTGCACTTTAATATATTTCATTTGGCAGCATGTACTTTTTTCTTTCTATTTATTTTTACTTTAAACTCTATTGCTTTAAAGTGTTTATTTTAAGAAATATTTATCCACATGCAATTCCCCTTTATTTGACAGCTGTATAAAGTCTTTGATCCTTTCAGTAAAATAACACATAAATATAAATACTGATTTCTGGTACATCATCAAATATTCGTGACCCTTTCCATAAATATTGGTGCACAACACAGCCAGGCTGGTGTGTGGTATACTTGCATATAAAAACCCTTAGTGATTCATATAAATTGTACTCAGTAGGGTAAGAAGTTGTATGTGACCTTGTCCCATTAAGTTTGCATTGTACTCTATGCCCAGTGTAAATACTGTTAGCTACTAAACTCTTGATTATATCCAATTCAGTACAGTACGACCACTAGATTATTGGCTGGTCCCAATTATGTAGAGTGTAGGGCAGCAGCCATGTAAATACAATGTCTGCTTGGCAGTGGAGTAATCCCACTTCCCTGGTAATATACTGTATTACTCGGAATACACTGATGAGCAACATATTAGCACTGACAAAAAAAGCTCCATTGCACCTTAAGAAAATCCTTATTGGCAACAGAGTTCTATGTGGTGCAAACAAACCTGTTATCGCAAGCAAATGTACCCTGACCCACCCCACAGTAATACTGGTGAGCTCCCACTAATGGGAGTTTACAAACAACAAGGTCCCACTCAGCATGTTATGGTCACAGGATAGCAGTAAAAGCTACCTTAGGTAGGTGTCATAGCTTCACAAAGTCACTCACTAAGGTATATACTTTACTGTGCTGATGCTTCCACTCTGGGACAGAGGCAGAACTTGCTTATCCAGGGCCTGGTGCCATTTTCCAGTCTGATGCACAATTCTAAACTGAGTGGCAAAAAAAGATCCACTCCCCTTTCTTCATCAGGCATTCTAGGACCACTCTCCTCAATCTGCTCCCCTCAACTCTAAACTGAAGAGCAAAAAAAGGTGCAAGCTAGGTCCATCGTAGTGCACCGCTTGCTACAAATGTAACAAGCGGATTACTAAAGCTGGTACTGAAATGAATGTCAGTACTGGACTAGGCAATACACAGAGCACTGAAGCACTTCAGCAAATGAAGTATCAGCATTCAAAAACTAAATTCTGGTACTTAGGGCCACACTTCCTAACATCTTGCACTTGGGGCTCTGTGTCGTCAAGCTACATATCTCTTCTCCTCATCCTGAGCACAGGAGTGTATATTACACAATGGTGCTCTATGCACTTCCTGTTCATTGTTCAAGAAACTGGAATATGTGGTGCATGCTGCCATGGAAAACTATGCATTAGGTGTAGGAATTGTGAAAGTACTTGGTGGCATATCAGATATAGTGTGCATGATACTTGTCTGCATCAGAACAGCATGTCATTAAATACTTGGACTTGTATAAGCACAGTGCTCATTCTGTTGAGTTTGGATTTGTTGACAGAATCATTTAAACACACATCACATGACATCCCCAAATGTTCTTATTATGAAAACAACATTGCAGACTATTAATTTTGATCATGTTATACTTTCTTCTGGAGAAACAGTTGTCTGACAATAGACAACTGTTACCGCTGCTCGGCTAGATTCTGCACAATCACATCCATCTTTAGCATACAGGTTCAACTGCACAAAACTGGGGATCCAAAGGTTCAGTTGGTCCTGCTTGCGTCTCTTCAGGTCTGCATGGTGGTGACAGACCTGCTCACCAGTCCTTGGAATCCCTGTGGCACTGGTGAGATCATGAGCCAACCGGTCCCACGCCTCAGCCCTGTATGCTCCCCAGAGGACCTGGCCCTGCATGAGTTGGGCCTCATGATTATGGACTAGGAGCCAGACCATGTACCTGGACTCCTCAACACCCCACCTCTGTGCTCGGAAGCAACTACCCTCTCCTACTCCTGTCATTCTGTCTGCAGGTCAGTTCTACAATCGTTTATGTTGTGTATTCCTGCCTATGGGGCTTATATAGTCCGTTTTTCCCGCACATATCTGTGATTGGCCATTTTGGAATTGTATCAACTTCAGTAAACCTGCATTGTCATGCTGTAGTTTGTATTCATTCCTATATATTAGCTATTATTGCATTTCTAGGTACTGCTGTCATGGCTTAGTGGTTCTGTACCTTGACTATGGTGTATAGTATCCTGGGTTCAAACCTGGTCACTGCTTTTTATTTTTCATGACTGTCTAGACATGCTGAGGGGTGTGTCTGCGTAAAGGCAGTTTTGATACGGCTTGCTCAACGTTGCCCATCGGTTAGCTTGTTTGCGCGGTGCGCAGCTCCGCGCAAACGGGGTACGCTGGTTTAAGCCTCATTTGGCTATCGGCACGCATATTACACTCAGCTCAGTTAGGGGCACATAGATTTAGCATGTTAGACCACTGCTCAGCTACGGGCACTCATTTTGCAACAGTTAAACCACTGCTCACCTACGGGCAGATGCACTCACCCTGTTAAACTGTAGCTCAGCTATAGGCACATCTGGCATTTTTTATTCTTTTCTTACCTCACATGTCTTCAATATAAATGGGCTATTTCTTTACATTTTACATAAATTGTGGTTTTATGTGTACATATTTGTCAGGGACTTGTTTCCTGCTTATTTTGAAAAAAAAAAAATTGGTGTTGTGGGGGCTCGAACCATGAATGTCTGCTCTACAGCCAACATCTCTACCGCTACGATATTGCTTCCTGGCTTATTTTGCATATTTAGTTCTTATATGCTTTCCCACTGACTGCTAACTGTAGCTGCGCTTACGGCACGCAAAACAAGCGCACTCACGTTTAAATATTTTTACAATTTAAAAAAATATATCAAACATGTTTATTTATATGTTTTCTGTTCATAGTCTGTGGGGGCATGTGTTGTGTTCTGTTTATTCACATTTCCGTGGACTCTGTCGTGGGTGTTTACTTTGGGTACTTTTCCTCTTCTGGGGGCGTGTCCGCTTACAGGGCTCAGCCTACGGACATGCCCCCTACTGTCTTACACGGACCGTGTTGGCCTTAAGTGTGATTCAGCATGCTCTCATTAATATGCAGAGCATGCTGACATCACTCCGTTTAACTGCAGCCTCCGTGTATGAGTTATAACTCTTACACGGAGGCTTTGTGAATCCTGCCCTTTGTCAAAGCTTCAGCAGGGATTTTATTAACAGAGTCAACACACAGAAGTGCAGAACTTATTTTCCACGTCTTTCTCGTCTGCATTCATACCAGGATTAGATCATTTTGCTTCTCTGTTCTGCATTTCTGCCAGGTGTGTGGTTTGCAGAACAATCATATCTTACTTTTTAGATTCAGTTTCTCATTTATATGTCATTCCTCATACAGACTTAAGTTGTTTTTAATGTATCCCTGTACCTCATTTTATCCTGCCTATCCCTCTCACCATGGACACCACTTGCAGTTTCACTTATTATTTTTTGGCATTTTGCACTTTAATATATTTCATTTGGCAGCATGTACTTTTTCTTTCTATTTATTTTTACTTTAAACTCTATTGCTTTAAAGTGTTTATTTTAAGAAATATTTATCCACATGCAATTCCCCTTTATTTGACAGCTGTATAAAGTCTTTGATCCTTTCAGTAAAATAACACATAAATATAAATACTGATTTCTGGTACATCATCAAATATTCGTGACCCTTTCCATAAATATTGGTGCACAACACAGCCAGGCTGGTGTGTGGTATACTTGCATATAAAAACCCTTAGTGATTCATATAAATTGTACTCAGTAGGGTAAGAAGTTGTATGTGACCTTGTCCCATTAAGTTTGCATTGTACTCTATGCCCAGTGTAAATACTGTTAGCTACTAAACTCTTGATTATATCCAATTCAGTACAGTACGACCACTAGATTATTGGCTGGTCCCAATTATGTAGAGTGTAGGGCAGCAGCCATGTAAATACAATGTCTGCTTGGCAGTGGAGTAATCCCACTTCCCTGGTAATATACTGTATTACTGGAAATACACTGATGAGCAACATATTAGCACTGACAAAAAAAGCTCCATTGCACCTTAAGAAAATCCTTATTGGCAACAGAGTTCTATGTGGTGCAAACAAACCTGTTATCGCAAGCAAATGTACCCTGACCCACCCCACAGTAATACTGGTGAGCTCCCACTAATGGGAGTTTACAAACAACAAGGTCCCACTCAGCATGTTATGGTCACAGGATAGCAGTAAAAGCTACCTTAGGTAGGTGTCATAGCTTCACAAAGTCACTCACTAAGGTATATACTTTACTGTGCTGATGCTTCCACTCTGGGACAGAGGCAGAACTTGCTTATCCAGGGCCTGGTGCCATTTTCCAGTCTGATGCACAATTCTAAACTGAGTGGCAAAAAAAGATCCACTCCCCTTTCTTCATCAGGCATTCTAGGACCACTCTCCTCAATCTGCTCCCCTCAACTCTAAACTGAAGAGCAAAAAAAGGTGCAAGCTAGGTCCATCGTAGTGCACCGCTTGCTACAAATGTAACAAGCGGATTACTAAAGCTGGTACTGAAATGAATGTCAGTACTGGACTAGGCAATACACAGAGCACTGAAGCACTTCAGCAAATGAAGTATCAGCATTCAAAAACTAAATTCTGGTACTTAGGGCCACACTTCCTAACATCTTGCACTTGGGGCTCTGTGTCGTCAAGCTACATATCTCTTCTCCTCATCCTGAGCACAGGAGTGTATATTACACAATGGTGCTCTATGCACTTCCTGTTCATTGTTCAAGAAACTGGAATATGTGGTGCATGCTGCCATGGAAAACTATGCATTAGGTGTAGGAATTGTGAAAGTACTTGGTGGCATATCAGATATAGTGTGCATGATACTTGTCTGCATCAGAACAGCATGTCATTAAATACTTGGACTTGTATAAGCACAGTGCTCATTCTGTTGAGTTTGGATTTGTTGACAGAATCATTTAAACACACATCACATGACATCCCCAAATGTTCTTATTATGAAAACAACATTGCAGACTATTAATTTTGATCATGTTATACTTTCTTCTGGAGAAACAGTTGTCTGACAATAGACAACTGTTACCGTTGCCTGGCTAGATTCTGCACAATCACATCCATCTTTAGCATACAGGTTCTTTAAAAACTGATTAAGAATGGGTTCCACTGATTGGTAAGGAAAAAGCCATCCTGACTTGTTTTTTCTGAAACATATTGACCATATATGTAACTCACCACACATTGTACTTGTGAAATGCATACTACTAGGTAGTACTTAGCAATGGAAGTCAACTCTGGTCCAGTAAGTGCCTGGATAGGCTAAACCAGTTAATGTAGTGTTTTGTTAGATTTATATACTGGGCTAATATTGGCAGAAAGATAGCTGCAGGGACGCAGGTTAAGAATTATGAAAACTGCAAAAGAAAAGTAATGCCTTTTTATAATTTGTAACAATTTTATCTTTTGTAACATTTGATTATTTTATGATTAAAATTTTATAGCTCATATTTAATTATTACTATCAGTAAAACTGATTGCATTTTGTAGTGGTAAATTCTATAAATTCTGTATACAGATATACAAATTATGTTACTGTAATACATCTGTAACTGTAATATATGATATAAAACAATCCTCGTTGTACACATTAATTGTTATCCATTTATGTAAAGTCAAGATGGTACCGTCCAGTTTAAGCAAAATGCATCCATTCACCACTCAAGTCATTTGTGGTGGTGTTTTCTTTTTCAGAGTGAGGATTATAACCCAATACTGCAGACAAATACCTAAAACCTGTGACAGTATAAGATATGCAATCTGAGGTTTATTTGCATGAACGTGGAAGCTGGTACAGAGGAGCTACGGTGTTATTTAGCTCAGTATTTGTTGTGGACCGTGCAAGGTGTGCCAGAGCAAATACTTAACTGCTGACAACTTTTTATTAAAGCCATGCTGCTCTAAACAAAGATATTTATTATGCAGTCTTTTATTATAGATGCTGATTAAATGATGTAGTTGACAGATGACCAGAGGCAATGGAAGATGTACAATTTTGTGCAGAGATACATGAATTTCATTTATTATATTTGCAGATTTAAACATGTAGAACACATGTTACTAGTAGCAGAAGAAGAGGCATAGATTTTGTTTCATATTTAGCAGGTTTGAGTGATTTTTATTGACTAAGAAAAAAAAAGTACCAAGGCCAGCATATAAAATACAATATACATAAACAGGCGACAAAGTCCCTTTAGAGGAGATAAGGAAGAGCCATCCCTGGGAATACATATTTTAGACGTGCTCTCTCCTGCAGCCATATACTGTATCATTAGACAGCTTTTAAATTACCTTTGGCATAATATATTCTTGTGAACCAAACATTATTTCTATTATCTATATGGAAAATATTGCATTAACAAAAACATTAGAAGCATCTCTTAACTATACCAGTGCTGGGTAAGTAACTTTAACTTATAAATGTAAATGACACCATCTTCTATTATGAACCAACACAATCTGATGAGCCATTAGTGTTTGTAATTATTTAGCAATTCAACTACACTTAAAACAATGTATAGTTAGTGAACAGCTGCATTTTTATTTATTTATGTATTTTTTTTAACCATGTAGGTGATCTGTCCTTTTTCAGCCACAATGCCATACCAAAGGCACACTGCAACATAACAGCTAATTAATTAAATATACAATGCTAAGTGCACAACAAAGAATGCAGAATACAACACTTTAAATAGTATGCACATAAGAGATATTAATTGGAATACAATGTCATATATTAATAAAGACAGACATTATGCAGAGTGTATAATAATCACTCTATCAGGTGTGATAGCATACCTCTCATCTTCTAAGCTAGCAATAATTCAGGTCACATCAAACCACAGTTGAATATATTTAATGGCTTCAATCATCAATGGATGTGTCAGAAAATTACACTTTTTAGGATGAACACATCAAACAATAGGAGACAACAGTTTATATTTATCAAATATTTAATAAAAACTAAATGAAAACTGCAGCCAAGCTAGAACTTCCACTGAGTGACCTCTCAAACCTCTTGTATCAGAGGCACATGGGATATATGCAAACCCCACTAGCTGTAGATATGCATATTATGTTATGGCCTCATCAGCACAGTACAAACAGAGTGTTTGACTAAGCATTAGAAACACAGGGCTGTTATACCCAGCTGATGTCCCTAACCATTAGGGTGACTGCAGAATATCCCAACTAACAAACTAAAACAATGAGTGAGAAGGTCACACATTAAAAAAAATGCTTAGTCAAACACTCTGCTTGTGCTGTGCTGATGAGGTCATAACAAGGCTGAAATATGCATATCCACAGCTAGTGGGGGTTGGCTTTATTGCCCTGAAATTGTCCATTAAATGACTTAAAAAGAAAAAAAGTCATGGGCTTTCAGAATTGCCATGTAGCTGAAACATCTGATGTTCATAAGGGTCATTTGCATATATAAGTTTGAATAATATGGCTAATTTCTTAATTCTTGTGGTGGTGATTCCAGGCTACGTATGTTATCTTAGGGGAGGTCTTTTTTTGCTAATTTGTTACAGGTGTTTGATATCCCACTTCCTGAGTTTGAAAGCAAAAATTAACTTTACTAATGACCTATATATATGTCCTTCAACAAAGGCTTGCTCACTTACTGTCTAATTACTAAACTATGATTTTCTTGGAGAGGCTGTTCTCATAGACTCTTCTAGACTGTACAGTGTGCAGTTATTAATGTTATTTACAGGGAAAATCCTACTCGGGCTGAGTTTGAGGAAAACAATTTTCATGCTTTACTGTATTACCCACCCTCTTTGTAAATGTCACTGCTAATGCAACTTTCTAGTCTTGTCCGAAAGAGGTAAATATTTCCTTTGAAAAATTACAAAGAAATATACATTTCTTTATTTGAGACTGTCTTCCAATGCTGTTTTAAATATTTCCTGTATTTTATTCTTCTTTTATTATTTATTATTAAATATATTTAAACATATTATTGTGGCTGATATTTGTGAGACATATTTAATTTCTGAGAGTATTTGCATACTTATTTGGTGACACTGTGGGCCACTCCTAATAGCCTTGCCCTCGGTCAACCTACCATTTGTCTCGATAGTAACATTACACAATAAGATTGGACACCCTTTGTTGTGTCTTAAAGTAGCTGATAAGGACGTGGCTGGTGGCAATAATAAATACCTTATACTCTGGGCAGAAGGGGGCATAGCTAGTAAACCTGTGCCAACCTTTCCCAGGTGTGTGTGTGTGTGTATATGTAAATCAAACCTCAAAGAGTGTGTATGTGTGTCAGCTACTTGGGCAGGGACATGACACACTGGTTGGACAGAGAGGGTGCTGGAGGTCTTAGCTTTGCCACTCAGCTGAGAGCTCAACTCTACAGCTGTGCCAATGGGGAGTCTTACTGGGGATCTGGAGAAAGAGGGAGAAACCAGCGCAGGACTGACTCTGGTCTCTGTGTGCTCTTAAGGGAAATTCCACTTGATGCAGACAGCTGGAAATGCTGTGTGTGTAATTTGTCATCCTTCCAATGTACATCCCCCACTGGTGCTAGTGGTGAGGATTGCGGATCCTTGATTACTAGGCCAGTATTGGGGTGTCACACACCCATTGTTTGCAAAAAGTGTCACAAGCCACAACCACTCAGTAAATCTAATTGTATGTATTTTTCACTTCTTTAATAGCTTAAAATAAGCTTTCCTTCTTCATCTTATTTAACTATATATAGTTTTTTTCTGTGTTAGTCATTGTATCTCTCCGTAAGATAACCCAGTTTGCTACATTCCTCCACAAAATAGAACAAATAGATAAAAATAGCTTATTCTGTGTATTTCTTAACTAAGTTCCCACAATCTCTGGACAAAAATGGGAGGTCATCCTGCTTGTTTCCCTTCTGTCGCCAGCCTCATAGCATTTGGTATCCTCCGGCACTGTAGTAACTGCCTTATGTCCACAGACAGCAGACTCTTACACAATATAAATAATTCTGTCTGCAAGTGTTGCAAATATTTAATTAATCTGGAAGCTTCCCTCTCAAAAATAAAATGTACTATGAGCAGCACACATATCCACCACAATCTAAACAAAATCATATTAAAATTTCTTGTGCAGCATAAATCCTACACCTCATATAGCAAAGAGTCACCAAGAGTCAAATCACTTCAGCTCTACCCCCAAAACCATGGTACCCATAAATGTTTTAGTGATAGATGATTCTATAATTAGGCAGACAGATTCTCCAGTCACTAGGCTGGACAAAGATAGGATAATAGTGTCTGTTTTTTCATATCCCAGGATTTCTGATATCGCAAGGGCCCTGAAGACCCTTTCACCTGAAAAATGACAATGACATGTCAGTGGCCCATGTAGGTGTGAATGACATGGGGTACAAATCCCTAAAGGACATGCAGAGAGATACACTGGAACTTGTCATGCATGTGATCAATGCAGGCAAGACACTGTTCTTGACTGGAATCCTTCCTTCTACAAAAATCATGCCTAGGTGCAAACAAAATATAACTGGCTTCACTGTTTAAATAGCTGGTGTCATTCCAGGAGATCCAGTATGTGTCAGTATGGGGCAAGATGCCCAACAGCAAAACTAGCTTTGCAAAGAATGGCCTGTACTTCTCATTACAAGGCTTCCACATATCATTTATATCTCTTGCTGTCCCAGTAATGCCTTTTTTGGCAGAGTACAGCTAATGGACATTCTAGTCTAGCAGCCATATCATAGCCTAGCTGAGTCTCATTAAGGTGGCTCTGTTCAATGCCAGACGTCTCAACAACAAGGTGTCACATCTCGAGACTCAACTGCATTTGGACTACATCCACATGTGTGTAATTACTGAGATAAGGTTTAAAGTAAGGAAAACACTCACTCCATACATGAGTTTTGCACCTACAATGCCTACAGTGCCATCAGATTCAATGGTGATATCTCAGTATTGTTAAAGACTATATCATCTCCAGGCAGAATGCCACAAATAGAACTCAAATAACTCTAGATCATCCTAAACAAAACAAAGTGTCAGCTTGCAGACTGCTAAAGGACACTCTTTATGTCCCCTGATGTAAGATTCCTAAATGTACTAGACTAACTCCCTATGAGCAATAAATCAATTATATTTGGAGACACAACTACTCCTCAATGAACTGGAGCACCTATGCCTCAAATGTAGTTTATGCCCTGAAGGTCTTTGATTTACTAAACAAAATTTCCCTTGATCAGATAGTTAACAAACCCACTAGAGGACATAATATTCTCAATTTGGTCTTTAAAAACATACCCCCTTCATGCAGTATTCTACTTGTATTTCTTTCCATGGTTTAGTAGGAAAATGTTGTTGTGTCTTTCGGCTTTTCCCGGTTAGGGGTCGGCACAGCGGAACTCCGGTCCGCTAATGACTGGCAGTAGATTTTTACATGCAGAGTTGCCAGCTCTGATGCACAACCTTCAACGAAGGTATGCCCATTCAAGCATGTCTCCACACAGAAGACGCTCTAGCTGAGAATCGAACAGGACAACGTCTTACTGTGAGGCGACAACTAGGAAAATAAACTAGTGATTTTCAACTTCAAAATTTCCAAAGCCCCTGCATGTAAGATCTTGGCATTCATGTGTGTCAAGTATGTTAACCTCATTACATTTTTTGACAATGTTTCAGAATTCACTCATGATGCATTGGCTATAATAATGACAGAAAGAAGTTCCACACCCATTAAGTTAAATGTATAGAGCTGACAGTCCTAACCAGAAAAATATAATAGGAAATTCATAAAGAAACCTTTTTGGTGGTCCTTCAACATAAATAAACTTTAAAATAAAATAATACAAAAAATCCTTAAATTATACAACAAATTCAAAAATCCTCAAAATCTGGAGTATTGTTTATAAACCCTCATACCCAAGAGCTTCGTTACTTTTAAGAGCCTTCAACTGATTTTTTAATTTCATTAATAGGAATATCTTTAGTAATACTGAATTTTATCAATATTTTCCATCCAAAATTATTATGTTGTCATCAGCTATTGGATAACATTTATTTAATTCTTCCTTGTGTTTATTGAAAACTGAGATCATTTCTTCCAAATCTGAGATTTTCTTACCAGAAACTGGATTTAAATGCATTTAGTTTGATTATTTCTGTTGATTATTTTTTGATCTACTACCTAATCTATGCAGACCTCTAGGATTAGTTGCATACTAGTGTATTCTCACTTTTTCTAAAGCTAGTTCAGTTTTATGTATTAAAATCTATTGATACTGTTTAGTAACTTTGCTGACTTTTTCAATAATTTCCTTATTTGCTTTTGAACGTTTAGATTTTCTGTTTTAACTTATCTTGTAAAGTCAATATCTTCTTCCCATTTTTGTATTTTTACTGCACTATATTGTAATTTCTGTCATGTATATAAACCTTAAGATAACCCCATAAACAATCCATTCTATCAGTGGTGTAGCTGGGGAGGTTTGAAGGGGGCAGCTGCTCAAGGTGCAAAGTGTTAGGAGGTATAAATTGGGAGATACCAATCAATCAGTAGTGCAGTATCTGTATTCATTTCTGTACCAGCATTTGTGCATGCTGGTATATAAGTTAATTCTGATAATGTTTTTTAGGACTGGAGTATGTTTTTTGTATGGTATACGATGTAGCAAGTGGCATGCAACAGTTTTAAATACATAACCAGCTTTTTTTTGCAATAATCAAGAAAAATGAGACATTGTAACTTAAACAGTTCAGAAGTAGCTAGGAAAATCATGGATATAAGCTGTGCTATGTTAGGTAGTGATAACTTCATATATGGAATGTGCAGTATTAATCACATTAATTAATAATAGCAACCATTATATATATTTCCCCTACCTTTTCTATTCCCCTGCATACATACATATATAAACTGGATTAGTTGTGACTGCAAACTGATAAGGATGAAGCAGATATGAAGATTGTTTGGTAGGACAAATGAGTAAAAACATCAACCTGTATCTCTGAAACACTTACATTTGACAAGATTGGCCTTCAGGGATTTTTGAACTGTTGTACCATAATCTATTTTTCTTATTTTTTCAGGATGATCATTCAAGGTTAATGGTACAATTTTGGAAAATGATGTTTCACAAGTTGTTAGTGTGAATGGTGGTCTGAATAATTTTTGTATTTTGGAATAAAACATAATAAACATTCCCCGGGATTCATAAAGCATGCACCAGGTGCAGGTGTAGCGTCGGCGTTCCAACACCAAATATGGCCGCTGAGTGAGCCAGGTACGAGCTGTTCCCACGTGCACTACCTGCATACGCTATGCCCACACAGCTTCTGAGCCCTGTATGCTAATTACCCCATGTGCAACAGTGTAGCATGCAAATGAAGGTATGTAGCGATTCAGGAAGTGGTGCAGGCATAGTGTAAGCATGCAGAAATGCAAACCGTAAAAACAGTTTACATTTTTGCAAACATAAAATTGGAGCCATGACAGCTGACCAAACACATGTATTATATTGTTAATATATGCCAATGGCTAAATATATAGCCATTGGCATAAAAAAATGTACAAAATATAAAATTAACATTTAATATATATAGTCACACTATCGTGACGTGGAAGCACAGGTCAGCGGCGCGCAAAGGGGATCGCAAGGAAAATATAAAAACGGAGTAAAACTACAATGTAACACATATCATGATTTCCCCGTAATAGTAAATGGCAGGCATGCTACACCATACTATGGCACAAGGGTTGCTAAGGGGCAGTGACAGTGTTATGCGCAGTAGCTAGGAATTAGTAGGCAATGCTATGCAAATGAGAGGAGTAATAGTGAATCACAGATTCTCCGCTGGTGTAAGGATGCACCTCACAGCGTAGCATTATAACACCGGGGTGTGCCCTGGAGATAAAGATGACACCAAGAGAGGGGTGTGTCGCCATTGCTGTAAGCACATTGGAACATTGCTAAACCGGTTTGCCCCTAGCTAGGCAAAGCTGCAGGATAGGGGTGTGTTGAACTAGCCATAGCTTTGCTTAGCTGAGAGTACACAAGGTAACCGAGTATGCATGTGAACGGAGATGAAAAATGAGCATAAATCCAGTAAACGGGTATGCGCGGTGTGCACTGCAGCTGAAACAGGAAGGATATAGGAAAGAAATAAGGAAATGCTGCAGCAGGGAAATTGGAGTACAAATGACTAATTAACACCTAGGAGCCTACAGTGGGCCATTGACAACAGCTAGCAAGGCTGCAAGCAGCTACCTGCAGAACAAGAAAGGGGAGGGGCTGTACTGCAAAGAAAACAGTAAAGTGTCAAAGCAGAACAAAGCTGATTTGCAGTATATCAGCTACAAGACACATTTTGCCATGACTGGGTAGGGAAAGTACAAAACAAGAAAGACGGCAGGTGGATGCATGCCTGATAATGGGAGGAGATCCAGGTTTAAAAGTGAATTAAAGGGCAACAGATTAATCAAGGCAGGCAAGCATAATTCCACAGTAAAGGCCCCACACTTGCAGTACTCATTATAAAACCCATAATTAAGATACTCTGCAGCTGGAATACCTCATACACACCCAATGACATCAGTAGCATCCATAGCACAATAGTATAAAGTGTGAAAGCACCTCACACACATTTGTGTATTCCCATACACTCTGCATCAGTGGTGTATACAGATGAGGAACTTTTAGTATGTACATGTTAGGGGCTGCCATAGCTTTGATCCACCAGCATGTGTTGGAGACTGAAGGCGGTGTGGAGGATGATGTACATGACCACTTCAGGCACCAGAGGAGGAGGAGAGTGTTCAGACCCAGGGTAACCTACTAAGGGCTACATGATCTGGAGATAGTAGAGCATTAAAGGGTGTTCAGAGACATCCTACAGCAACTTGTGGAGCTGTGCAGGCCACACCTCAGAGCCAGAACAAACAGAAAGGAACCCATCCCAGTGGATACAAACATACGTGTAAGCCTGAGAATACTAGCTACAGGTACCTTTCAAAGACCAACTGGGGATATCATGGAGATATCACAGGCATCAGCATCCAGGGTACTACACCAGTTCCTGGATGCCATGTTAACACATGCTAATGAGCACATATACTTCTCCTGAATGCAGGAGGAGTTGGCAAGCAATATGTGCCTCTTCCATCATGTGGCAGAATACCCAGAGGTACTGAGTGCAATAGACTGCAAACACATACACATCAAGTCACCACCCTGTGAGCAGGGAAGGCACTACATAAACCACAAGGGATACCCCTCCATCAACTGCCAGGTCGTGTGCAATGCCCAGGGCATTATCATTGATGTGTGTGCTGGCAGCCCTGGAAGCTATCATGACTCCCACATCTGGCATGCCTCACAACTGTATCCAAATGGCCACCTGTTGGGGGATGCTGGCATTGCACTGGAACCGTGGATGATGACTCCCATCAGAAATGCACACACACCCATGCAGGAACGCCATAATGAGGCACACACACAAAACAGAATCATCATAGAGTGTGTGTTTGGGATGCTGAAATCACGGTTCCCTTGCTTGGACATATCTGGTGGAGCCTTGCAGTACTCTCCAGGCACGTGTGCCCACATCTTCATAGTATGTGCCATGCTACACAATATGATCCTGCAGAAACAGCTGCAGCAGGGACAGAATGGTGAAGGCCCTCACAGCCCACCACCATTGCCAAGGGCCCCACAGGCTCAGAGGTACTCAGACCACAAACACCCTGAGCCAGCCCCAGTAGGCAGATGGAGGCGTGCCCAGTATGCCCATGCCTTGGCAAGGAGGGAACATGTAGCACACACACTGACAGTGTAGGCACCTAGGGACTGACACCTTTCTCCACCTGCATGCACAGTAAAAATGGATGGCACACACACAAGACTACCTGTAAATTGTCATGTATAGGCAGTCTACTGTGTGCATCCAACATAGGCAGCCCTCAATTATTGCACACACAACTGCCATTGGCACAAGGTAAGTCAACACCTGAACAGTAAATTAAGCTATCAGCATGTGCTGATACTGTATGTATAGGTTCATAGGTAGGTACTTGGCCAACTGCCATAGGCCATTCATAAGCCTAGCCAAAATATGTCAACTTTTGACACCCCATTGATTCATTAACTGTCCCTCTGTGGAGCAGAGCCAATGGTGGGATCCCTGGGGTGTATCTACTGTCCCCCACCCACTCTTCAAGGCTTCTCTTGAAGAGTGCTAGTGAGGAGCTCTGTATAATGTAGTTAGGGATGTTGTTCCAAAGTATGGGGAGTGTCTGTGACAGGAATCCATCCCTCCAGCATCTTACAGTTATTGTTGTGGCAAGGTTCAGCTCACTACAATGTGTGGCTCACTGTGACATGGATTCCCATAAGTGGAGCATATCCATTAAGCCTGAGTTTGACATGGCTGTGTTGGCCAGCAGAGATCATCTCTGAGTAACCGAGATGCCACCGAGTAAAGCAGGAGTTTATTCAGTCTGGCTGCATAGGGCATATGTTTGAGGCCAGTAATCCCCTTGGCGAGGTACATTTGTGGACCTTCCAGCTGTTGGAAGTGTCTTCTGAGGTACATCCCAAATGGGTTATTATACCCTATGATGGGACTGATGAGGAATGAGTAAAGGGGCACTATAACCCCAGTATGTCTAGATGGGAACCCTTTAGTAATCAGATGGCCTACATAGAAGGATGTCCTAACTGCTATGGAGATATGATTGTCAATGGAGAGATCACTATCTACCTTAGTCCCCAGATACCCCATTACCTTGTCTGTATTAAAGTGGCTGCCACTTATGTGTTAATATGTGGGTGCTTAATATTCCACAATGGAATGACCATGCAGTTAGTGGCACTTAGCTGGAGGGCATGACTTTGACACCCTGTGTCAGTCTCTGTGAGGCCCCTTGAGGGATGTCTGTGTCAGCTGGACTATCAATCATGGCTCCCAGTTTGCAGTCATTGCCATACATGGTCTGCCGTAGTCCACCTGTGTTTGCCTGTACCTCTGAGAAGTATATGCCAAACAGTAGGGCTCCCAGGACTGAGTCCTGTGGTACACCAGTCATGACTGGTCAAGAGTTGGACCTGGAGACCGCTAGTCCTACCATGTGGGTTCTGTGTGTAAGCCCGTTGGCAACCCAACCTGTGATGTATGGGTGTATGTACAGGCTGGTGTGTTTATCAATAATACCTGAGTGGGGCATGGTGTCAAAAGCCTTGGTGAGGTCCAGGTAGAATGTGTGAACCACCTCTCCACTCATCTAACATCTTGGTGACTGTATGTAAGACGTCAAACAGGTTCAGTAGGCATGAACTGAACTCAACCAAGCTGACCTGGGTTGGGTCACGTGTTTGGAGGTTACTAATGTCTATGTTAATGAGTGCCATGAGGATGTGCTCCATACCATTGCAGACCAGGCTAGTCAGGCTTATAGGGGGGTAGTTACCATGGTCAGTTGTGATTCCACCTTGGTGGAGTGGAATAACCGTTGCCACGTGCCATTGTATGGGCATGTAGCCTGTGGAGATGCTGAGGTTGAAAAGCTTAATTAGGTGGGGATCCGGTTGTCTTGTACTGCTTGCAAGATGCAGTCTGGGACAAAATCTGCCTCCATTGACACTGTCTTTTGTATTTAGAGAGGGCCATTTCCACCTGTGTGTCCCTGATGTGTGGGATATTGTACGTTTTGGGTAGTGTTGTGGGCTCTTTAGGGGGTGAAGTATGCACTGAATGTATCTGCAAGGATGTTGGTGATATCAGTAGGGTCAGCATATTTTGTGCTATATTTCACCGGCACAGTGCAAATCTGTGTGTCACCACTTAGATCCTTGACATAGCCAAAGAAGGCTTTGTGGTTATCTTTCAAATCCTTGCGTATTTTCCTGTTGATGTTAGCCTTGGATGATTTCATGAGGGACCTACGTATCATACTAATAGTGGTCACGGATGTCTGCCCTTCATGGGATTTGCTGTTTGTCTGGAACACTGTCCTACTTCTGCAATATAGCCTGTTTATTGTAGGGGTCCACCAGACTGCTGTCATTGTCTAGGAGGAGTGAGTCTTGGTTTACCAGTGATGGCACGATCCATACATCCATGTAGGTGCTTATAGATTGCATTTGTAAATCTGTCTGTATCTTGAGCAGTGTTTCCCCTTAGCGTGGGGGCTGTGAAACCCCCCACTCCTGTCTCTAGTAGTGTAAATGTAGCTGTAGGAAAGGTATACACTGTGGTTTCTGTGGGTGGGGGAGATGTTTGGGTGTGGAAACAGTGAATAGTTCATGGTCAGATCTAACCAGTGACTGGTTAATCTCTGCTGTGCTGCACCTGTTGCCCATGTTGGTGATGACCACTTCTAGTATGTTTCCACACCTTGTTAGGGAGGTTACCACCTGATACAGGGCATATGAGGTGATAAATTCCAGGAAGCGCTGGGCCTGGAAGTGAGTAGTTGAGTAAGTTTCCCAGTTAATGGTAGGGTAGTTGACATCGACCAATGCCAGGGTGTGCGGTAGGACTGTCATGTTCTCCACTGTCTCCAGGTAGGTGGAGTGGTGGTCCTGGGTCAAGGAGGGTGATCTGTAGCAGGCCACAGTTTACATTGCAGTTGTGGCTGATGTTAGTTGCACATGAACGATCTCAGAGGTATCATGCTGCCCCACTAACCTGGAGGTGTAGGTATCCCTGATGAATATGTATACACCCCCTCTATGTCTGTGTCAGTCCATGTTCTGTGGCCGAAATGTGTGGTATGGGTTGTAGTCTGGTAGTGCTGGTGTGCTCTCAGGAGCCTTAAAACAGGTCTCAGTTACTGCACAGATGTTGACGTTGTCCATCCTGAGGAGTGCTATGAGTGCATGCATGTTGTGATCACAACCCTTGGTGTTGAGTAGCATAACCCTCATTGATTCTGCTATTGTGCTGTTTATGGAGCTGGTATTCACCTTTGAGACTCTCCTCAAAAAGGCACCATGGGGTCGCCAATAGCCTTGGCCAGTATTCCAAAGCCTAAGGCTGACACATAAGCCGGTATGGTATTGTTGCATGCATGTTTCCCATCTGTGCTTGTCTCTCATCTCTCCTGTAGGTAACCTACTGGTAAGCAATAGAAAGCCTTAAACTTATACAAGTCTTCTAGCCTCCAAGATAGGCTTTTGTAGTGATTAAATATCAGTGTTCTGTATGTTCTTGCTGTACTTAACTGTTTCCTGACTATATGGTGATTTCTCACTGTATATTGTGATCTGGAAGTCTGTTTATTCACATATTATGGCTGTGATGGCCTGCACTTTAGAGGTTCACAGATAGCCTACTACCTGTCTGCCCAGGGGCAATTAGAAGCATAGCTACAGTGTGTTGGCTTTCTCCGCACCATTGATGAAGTAACTGAGCCTCTGTCAAGCATAGTCAATGAAGCAATTCCAGGCAGAGTTGCCGTAAGCTGTTGAAGACTGGGATGGTGGAGGGTGATAGGGGCACTTAGTGATCTAAAGAGGGCATGTTAATGTGACAAGTCAACACCATTCAATTTCCCCAACATGTCTTGCAGCTATCAAACTGGATGGGCTCCCCCACCTCCTGGCTGTATGGTTCTGGGACACATGACCCCAGGGGTGTATATTCTGTTACCCATTCACACAACAAGGTTTCCCTTGAAGTGTGTCAGTGAGGGGCTATGCCTAATGTAGTTAGGAATGTAATTTATTGTCTCACATTACATTTGTTATATGTTATTTCAAGAGTAAGTGAAGCTCAGTGGGTTTGAGGGCCTCTGCCATTTGCTTAGAGTAAAAATCATCTAAATGGGAAATAGGCAGAAGCAATGTTAATATCAATAGTGTAATGCTTACAGCATCTGCATAGTATCTATGCATTCGAAG
>NC_056727.1:1113382602-1113577602 GCF_019279795.1 Protopterus annectens
CTACTAGTGTTTACTAATGTCAGCTTTGTGTATGTTATATTCCCCACTCTGGAATCATAGATAAACTTAATAAGCTGGGCATTAATCCCTACATCATTCGATGGGTTGCCAACTGGCTTACTGACAGAACCCACACTGTAAAAGTAGCTGACTCCAAATCCAGCTCCAGACAAGTGACAGGTGGAGTACCTCAGGGTTCAGTCCTGGGACCACTCTTGTTTGGCATCTACTTCTCTGAAGTACAGGCCAACACTAAGGGACTCTGGCTAACAAAGTTTGCAGATGTCTGCAAACTGGGAGCCATTATTGAATCCCCAAATGATGTCGATACTCTACAAAAGGGCCTCACAGAAACAGATGCTTGGTGCCAGAGCCATGGACTCAAGCTCAATGCCAAGAAATGTATAGTTATCACCTTTGGGAAAAAACATGTACCCGTGAATTAACACATAGGTGGCAGTACACTAAACACCGAAAGTGTGATAAGAGACTTAGGGACACAGGTGGACAGTGGTCTCACCTTCAATAACCACATTGCCACAACAGTCAGGAAATCCTTCTATGTGGCAGACCTCATCACTAAGGGCTTTTCATCCAGAAAAAAGGAGGTCATTGTCCCACTGTACTCATCCCTCATTAGACCCATTATAGAATACAACGCCCCATTTGGTATGTACCTCTCAAGACATCTGCAACAACTGGAAAGGCTGCAGAAATACCTCACTAAAAGAATCACAGGCTTAAAGCAGATGCCCTATGCTGACTGTCTTAAAAAACTCCAGCTATACTCTGTCGCATATCGTCTACTCCGAGGCAATCTCTGCTTAATATACAAGGCCATGTCAAACCCAGAGCTGTTGGACATGCTACACTTAATGAAATCCCAATCCCTCAGAGCCACATGCTCCAGGGATCTAAACCTTGTCATCACAATATACAAAACATGCTGGAGGGATAGGTTCCTGACCCAGAGACTCCACAGACTCTGGAATAGACTGTCCATACATTTCAAGCAGAGTACCTCTTTGGACCTCTTCAAAAGGAACCTTCATGATTGGATGGGAGAAAGGAAATTCACCCCAGGGATCACATCAGTCGCCCTGCTAGACAGGGGCCCAGAGAAGTAAATAGTGTGGGAAGAAATATCCAGGGAATTGTTATGGCTAGGCTTCTATAGGCCCTAAGGCTGATAGCCTAGTACCAACCTATGAACCTATGAACCTATGTAGCCATCCTGGTGGAATGTAATATGTATGCCATGTACACTGCCAAACCCACCTAACACCACACCCCACATATTGTCTGGGTTGCAGCTACAGGGGTAAGCTGGAAGGCAGTCCAGTCTACAGCCATGACTGGACTGGACAGTCATGAGGTGTAAGTTAACACATGCATCTCATCATCACAACCAACGCATACCCTTACCAGAACACAGTAAGGACACCCACAAACACTACCAGAAATCACACACATTCACAGACGCTTCTAAGTATCTGGCCAAACAAGTGACCTCCCAAGCTGGAATAGACAGACATTGAAATGCACAAACTGTATGACATAGTTTGCATAATTGTGCCACACCTGAGAACACAGGGTCGGAAACATGTCTAACAGTACTCATTTGCGAATGCAAACTCTAGTACTATGTTACACATCAACTTATACGAGGGCATACATACTGTCAGCTGCCTGTCTGCCATGATTAGCCACATACCCATACACTCAGACCACTTTTTGAACTATACACATGGCTCTGGCATATTCCATGTTGTTGTGCAGGACCTGTGATGCAGTAGCCTGGACTGCATGAAAACACATGTAGGAACTCTCAGGTCTTGTAGCCCATGCAGGTATGTCCCAAGGCCTGGGTAGCATTCTGCCATTTACTAGAATGATACTGCAGTACTGGGACAAATGGATTGTATTCCACAATTGTATAATGTAGTGGTGCAATTCAAAGGGTATCCAGTATCTGTCTGCCAGGGATACCATGGTTGACAGACCATGATGCTTTGCCAGACAGGACCTGCACCTGCCACCCCTGGGAATCTGGATACTGGCTAGGGCTCATGCTTCCCCTATAGTGCCTTCATCATGCACAGTTCAAGTGAAAGTCCACTGCTGTTACAGGGACAGCCAAGCAATAAACTGCAGGTATCGTTACTCAATGATACGTCAGAAACATTATACAGACACACATATGTCAATCCCTAACATGGAGAACATATCTGTGCAGTGGCTGAGACATGGTTCAATGCTCCAGAGAGCACACCTGCATGACCATGTTATAACACATACCTCACCTTTTGCCCATTATCCTTTATTGGAACACATGGGCCGCAGGTTTGTCTATATTCCTGAAGGATATGTACACCCCCACGCTAATTGCACTTGCATAACTTCAGATGCATTATGCTGGGCAACTACCTTTGTGCCGAAGTGGAATTCAAATTGCACCTTGAGACAGATCACCCACCATGCCGCAGATTTCCCAACTGTCATAATGTGCTGTAATGGGGAAGATTAGGTTTGAGACAGAAAACCATAATAATGGCTACTCTCTACTATTCCATCATGAACTGGGAAGACTCCTCATGTACCAACACCTGCGCTCAATGCATGTTGGATCACAACAGTCACACAATCAGGGCTAACAGTATTCTGACACATAGTCAGTCTCCAAAGCCAATGTTATGCTTTGTAAGAGCAAAGTGGTGACTGTCATGGCACCCATGCAGATGGACAATGCATGTGCAAATGCTGAATCCTATACAAATGAACCTTAAGCAGTCACATACGTGCAGTGATTGTGCCATTGAAACAGAACCAAGATTCAACCAAACACAAACAAGAAGCCAAACTGGTGGTACCATGCTTTAAACTGTACCACAGAAGGTAGTAACAGTTGCAAGAGTGAACACACATGAGTGTAGGTGATCCCTGGTCAGCCTCAGTAAGATGCAGATACACCATATAAAACCACAAAAAGCTACTGTGAAACTAATCAGCCACATATTATGAGGAAAACCACAGAGCATTCTATAGCTGTGTCATTAATCGTAATGGCAATGACACGACCTGCCGTGCTGCACAGCACTATGGCATGGGAAGTACTGCACCTACAGAAATAGCACCTGTTCATCCAGATAGGGTCTTGGAGAACCTAAACCCACTCCCACCTCCCCCCGCAACAGTTTCAGATATTTATATATCCATGTACACTACAGAGCCCTTGTAATAACAACTATGCAGGTACAAGCTGCACTCTCTAAAGCCATACATGCAGCTTTCATGGGACCTGTCAACATCCCAGGGTGTATCCTACACAAATGTAAGAACAATTTGCTCTCCACATACACATCATGTTCAATCATAGCTCCATGTCAGGCTGTGTACACACTGAATGGTGTACAGCAACAGTTATCACACCCCACAAAGGGGGAGACACCATTGATAATGGGAAATATTGCACTACTACTCTGCCGAGTCTGGTCTGTAAGGCCAGGAACCATGATCAACTTATTTGATATACTCAGTACAGATGTAGATGACAGTAAGGTTGATTCACACAGCATATCATGACCTTGCCAGGTCTTAGGACACCATCACCCATACTGTGTTCCAGCTACACTCAGTAAACTAGGTGTATATTCCTATGTCACAGGAGTGGTTGGCAACTGGACTGCTGGCAGAACCAACACTACAGAAGGTGTCTGACTAATACACACATCAAACCAGTGCCAGCTACAGTAATACAGGGTTCATTCCTGGTACTCCCCCTCTTTGTTATCTATACCACACAGACTAACACAGAAGGCATCTGCTTATTAATGTTTGCAAATGACTATGAACTAGGAGCAATAGTTGACTCAATGTGTGCTGCGTTCAACATACAGAAGGGCCTTTGTGAGTCAGATGTGTGGTGTGTGACGTATGGCCACAATCTGACAGCTAAATATTGCATTGTCATCCACTATGTTAAAAACCCTGCACCCATGACCTACCACCTAGGCAGCGGTCAACATAATGGAAACTGTGTGTGTATGGGATGCAGCTGGACAGTAGTCTTTCCTTTAATAGTTACTTCACCACACCAGTCAGGTAGTCGTATGTGGCACCCCTAATCATGACAGGGTGCCATTCATGAATATAGAGATAACTGTTCAGCCACACTCAACACTCATGCGACCTATAATAGATCACATATTTCCTTTATTGCCCATGTATAGATGGCCTACACTGCCCTTCCCAATCCCTAGATCCACTATGCAGTATGCAGCCTACCCTGAATAAAGCCATGTCTAACCCAGAGATGTTGGACATGCTACTACACTTAGCACATCCTGATTCCAAATAAACACATACTTCATGGACATCCACCTTTCTAGTACAAGGACACAACATGCCTGACAGATCTCTGTCCCATACACTTTACATACTCCTGCCATACTATGCATCCCTGTCCAGTGAAGCTGCACATCACCCCTCTCTGTGACATGGTGTGATGACCGCATACCAAATATATCAGTAACCCTGTGGATCAGCTCTGTGGCACTGCTTGAACTGGTCACTGAAACTTACCTGTCAGTTGGCTACAGCTAGGTAACCTTTCAGCCTAGGCTCATAAATGGCCCAGGGCATATAGTCTACTAGTTCACTATGACCATACATGCTATAGTTTATAGCCAACCCTGCAAATACCATCAGGCTAGCTATTGTCCCATGTGTTTCACATGTGCAACACAGGCAATACATGGCAAGATGCTACACAGCTGTACAGTGCCATGTAGATGTATATGGCAAAACACATACATCTAAAACATTCTGCGAGCAAGTCTGCAGGGTCCCAGGTCACATCCCTAAAGGCTGTGTATGACTATATATGTGACATATACACAGCATTAAGGTCTATTGCATTAATGTGAACACATCCAGGCATGTGCTGATAGGTAAAGACACCAGTACAGGCAAACAGACATGCCCACGTCAAGACAACATCCACATGGAGTATGAGCAATGTCATCACATGACACACACTTATATGGTGATAACATCAAATCACCAGTAAGTGTCAAATGTGTGTGAGTTAAACATGTCAGTGGTGTTAGTGTCATGTAGATTTGCAAAGACTTATTTGTAATCTTAATAAATGTGATACAGATTTATGTTCAGCTATACTTCTGTACTTCTCTGTAAGTTACTGTGACCTGTCTCCATCATTATGTCTTCCAGGTATGCCATGTGGCAGGCTGCCAGCATACACCAGCTTGGAGGATGAGGTTCTCATCCCATACCTCCTCGACAACCATTTAACACTCTTCAGCCATGTGCCACAGGATGCACAGCAGTGGGATGCCCTGTGGGAGGAACTCCACAGGAGGGTAAATTATGTTGGTGGCCACAATCGCACCTATCAGCAGGTGCACCGACACTGCACTGACCTCATAAGATGGGCGAAACAGCATGCTAATGCAATTGCCAGGGAACAAGGTGCATTAGGTGGGGGGGCCACTCACTCACTCAGCCCGCATTCACATGTATCGAGGACCTACTGGTCAACCTGGGGACACCTGAAGACCTCCATCCACAAATTTTAGCTGGTATTGTGGAGGTGGGTGTCTCTCAACCACTGAGCCTGGAGTTGTCTGGTAAGTCAGTACTGCACATATAACACAACTATATTTCACATAGTTACATGTGTTAACTGTACAATATGTAATGTGACATCATATGCAAGGCATGTATGCACACATGCCACACACTATAGTCTGCTACTCTATGTATGCACAGATATGCATACTCCATAGTATAGTGTATTGTACTGGCTTATGTGCTAACATGGACATTGCATCCTGTAGCTATCACACAGGTGTGGATAATGATCTTACTGCTGTGACACTCCTGTTTAGGTACCTCTGGCATTTTGCAATGACAGCAACCTGTGTCAGGTGAGATTATTATTTACCAGGCTTGATAATGCACAGATCATATTAATTGCATGTTATCTGCCATAACACACGTGCACATAATGCATGGTGGTCCTGTTAATAGACACTGGTCAGACCTGCAATTCATCACAGTGGTTACCCATGTGAAACAATCGAAGACTATATGAAACACCTATACTAAACCTTCCAAATTGTCATTGTCAGATGTGTGGACAACTGTGAATACAATGGTGGAGGTGTGGTTCACTGTAGGGACAGGTACTACAGATCAGCATTACACATGTTGGGAATACAAACAGTACTGTACAGAGAGCATATGTGTGCACACACTCTAAATATGTAGGAGCTGGAGTATGACCAGCCCACAGCATACACCCTTGTGGATTATACCCTTGCTATGAATGTCACACAATAGCATGTGCTATCTGACATGCCCATGACATGTAGTGGGCTGATGGCAACACTGCTCAACTATCCTGCAAAATATGATAGCTCACATCCCAAACATACTACCCTTTGTCTGCATAACCCTGTCCTCAGTGGAGCATATGACATCTATGGGTGTATGTCATAGGGGATAACACTGACATGTGAAATAGATGGCCATCACAACCATTGGACAGAACATGTGTACACATGGCCATGGAGGATGGCCAGAGACATGAAGCAACACACACAGAAGTGATGTACATGTGTGTACACCCTGTTGTACATTGGCTCGACACAATACAACTATGGCCTTTGTGTAATGGTGCTATTGCAGATGTGAAACACTAAACATCATACCAGCCTGTGCACAGCTTGTGTAAGCATAACATGAAACCACCACATAACATGTCTTGAACATCTTGAGTGTGTCACGACATGAAAGCATTCACCTATACAGTATCCAAATATATACATGTGTTGCACAACATACACATACAACCACATCAGGCCACAGATACACTACATTCACCTTGCTGGTGTCAGACATCAATGTCATGCCTGCTCCTCATGTGTGTGAGGTACACAAATGGCATGTGGGACATAGAGTACTGCTAAGTTAGCCATGTGTGAGCATAGTTGCCAGGCATCAGTAATATGGTTGCAGATGTGCAGGGGTGTCATCTGTATAGCCTTCTGTGACCTGTGTCACACATTCCACATTAGGGTTTAGTGTGTATACACCTCAGTGACATGGGTCACATTCCACATTAGATATGTATTGTATGTGAACACAGTCATGGCTATGAACTGTATCAGTAACTCACACTGTATAGCAATAGTGAAGCCACATGATGCCCTGCAATGGCTATGCACATCAGTTCAATGTGCAGTATGTCACTGCATACTTGTAGGGCAGACAGACAAAATTGCATCAGCTGAAGGCCCATGTTAGTATAACATGTCCCTGCATTGGGACACCATTACCATACTGTATTTTGGAAAGGACACCGTTACACATATATGCATGTCATTCAACACATCAGCAGAAGACATGTCATGCTACATGTGATTGGCAAGGTCATACTCCACACATCAGGCCGGCATACTGTAAACTTGTGCTGGTCTGTGGCACCATTGCAAAGTAGGGACAGCCATGTCAAACATGTGTGTACAGCCACATGCACAATGTCTGTAGACTCAGCTCAGGGGTAGGCGGAATAATGTTGAACAGATATGCATTGCTTTGGGGGAGATATGCAAGCTAGGGCTCAGGCAAACGTAGTATTCAGTCAACATACCCTTCTGCTCATGTCCTCACACATAGGGACAGTGGCCAACACAAAGCATCAGTGGCAGATGTACAAAGGTCAGCAATGGTCTGTTAACATGTGGTGTATGTTGCACACAACATGGCAGTGCAGTGCAATGGTGCATAGTGCATGCATTGTGTTGCAGGTATGGGGCATAAGCTACTAACACAAATGGTGCAAAGCAGGTATGTATGCTAACCACCACTATAATTGTGTAAGGTGCATGCTGTCTGCTATAACACATGCATGCTGTTGTGTGCAACTCAGGGATGTATGATAACTACCACTATAATTGTCTAAGCTGAATGCCATCTGTCATATCACCTGCATGTTGCATGCCATCGAGTGCATTGTCTAAGCTGAATGCCATCTGCCATATCACCTGCATGTTGCATGCCATTGGGTGCCATAGCATGTGTCTGTGTGTCTGTGTTGTATAACTTGTAATGTACAGTTCTTGGCTGCCCCTCACAGGTGTTGATGTAGGTGCATTGCCCTCCTGTGGTCTACCTGATGTTAATGTCCCCACAGACTCTAGCAGTGATGATGAAAGTATGATTGAGGCACAGGCAGGGTTGTCAGGGGCTGAATCTGTGCCATTGGTTGCCATTCCACCTGTATCTCCCTCATTCTCGCACACAGTTGCCCTGCCTACACATACCCCATCACCACTGGCCATAGAGGAAGGACAGTTGGTGGGTGGTAACATGGAACAGGGAAGTGTGGAGACTATGGAAGGTGTGCCTGCACACCATGATCCCAGTCATATGACTGGTGATGTCCCACATAGGCATGTGCCCAGTGCTGCTCATAGGAGGACTACTGGCCAACATTCCCCTGTGAGACAAATCACATCAGCTGGAGTCACAAGATGCATGTTTCAGGCTGTAATGGAGGCAGAGGCACATGCTGAATGGCACAACAGAGAAGGTTTGAGGCTTCAGAGGTCTGCTGTCCATTCATTAACTGACAACATCCAGGCAATTGCAAATGCTCACCATCATCTTGCAGATGTTTTGGATAGATGACTGGGTGACATGGTGGGAGTCCTTGACCATGGCATGTCAATCCTCGAGTGAGGAATGTCTGTGCTGGAACATCTGGTGGGAGTGAGGCATCGGGCACGTTGATGTAGATCAGCTACATCACCTGTCGAAGGTCTACGTGAACATGCTACTGCACATGCCCACTCCCATAGTGGCAGTAGCAGCAGCAGTGCAGCTGGTGCTGTGCTGTCCACACCAGGGCACAGCAGGCCACGTGCACATGGTTCTGGATGGTCCCAACAGGGACATGGCTCCAGTGGATATGTGTCATCAGACAGTTCCCGATCTGGACCTCTGCCTGGTAGTGCCCATGCAACCCCTGGCAGGCACAGGTCATGTGGCCGTGGCTGGATACCGTGAACTGTGAATCCTGCCTTGTACAGTCTGCAGCTGTTAATAATACCCCTGTGTAGGCCAGCCACATGCCAGACCTGTGTGCATGCACACATACACACACCAGAAACAAATGTAGGGCACCTCAACACACACCCGCATAACATCCACACACGCCCAGTGATATCAAAGACCCTAACACACACACAATGTCATCCAATGGCACATCCTAGGCCTCTGGCAAACATTATCACCCTGTGCATATGATGATGCCTGTGCCACATCCCTGTCATCCACACCATTGGTGCAGGGACATCCTCATATGGTCTGATGCACAGGATGAGCATACTAGGAAGACAATTGTAGATTAATACTGTTGAGTAGTGTTGGCAGGCAGCAGACATACCATGTATTACAGTTTTAGAATACATTTTGTACGTTTGACAGTATATATCATGTGTAACAACATTAACAGCATGTTGATGTTGATGTTCTGCCTTCCTCTTTCAGGTGTAATTGTATGTGCCGGGGGATGTCAGTGTCCCATATGTACATGTTGACTACTCACAGGTCTGTTTGACAATACCTGCATGCACTTTGTAGCTTTCACATCACAGTTATAATCTCCCATGTTTCAATTATGTTTACTGTTCTAATGATCCAAGAGCATGATAAATGTGTAGTAAGCTACTGTGTTCAGAGCCGTCAGATCCATAGTGGGTGACATCACAGGTACAGTTACCAAAAGCGAAGAGGAGGTAAAAGAGTGGTATAGCGGATGACAAGGGTAAAGGCCAGTGGAAATAGTGGCTTCTCATTAGGAAGCAGTAATACCCGCTCCCATGACAGGATACAAACACAGACACACCCACACACTCAGGGATTCACAGACACAATAACACACACTCTGACACACACACACACACACACACACACACACACACACACACACACACACACACACACACACACACACACAGTTGCTAGTGTTGGGATGAGAACCCCTGCCTATGTGCAAATCATCGTTGTAGTACTACGCAATTACAAGAAGCGCCACAGAGATTACACATGTACAGATAGTCGGAATGGCCTAAGATCGAGGACATCTACAGGGATACTACAGCGCAGTGAGTGTATGCGGGGAGGGGAGTTCATCAGTAGGCTATGTAACAACCAGCCACACCCCAGGGTGTACATGTTAACAGGTGGTCAGAATGCCTGTCTAAGATTGATGATATCAACAGGGGTACTAGATTGAATTGAGTGGATGGGGGAGGGGGCATTAACATTTCACTATGGTAAAATACAGTCTCACTCCCGGGACCGGACAGCCACACACACACACACACACACACACACACACACACACACACACACTGTGGCATTCACAAAGATATACACCTATGTCACACGCATAAAGACACTTGACATGTGTGAGGTTCAACCACTTGCCTATGCCTTTCTTTCTGTGCTTCATTCTGTACTAATGTCAACAACAGTGTTCAGGAGATTGAAAAACATGTGGGATGTATTCCCCACCATACAAGACACATATGGACACACACACTCACACATGCCAGTACTGTGAGTCAAACACCTGCCTATCTCATGATAGGTATTACAGAGGTACAGCACTATCGCATGTGCTACAAAGCATACTAACTCTTTCCTTTGCCAACTGTGCTGATATATGCACAATATATGCACAGGGGAGATATTACTGTTACAGGTGTCAAGAGGTTTGCCTTCAGTGTCACCCTTACTGCATTCTACATTGTCTGTCTTCCACTTCAATTAACAAAACCAGACCTTAGCAGTTACACAGGTTATTGTAGGAATGGTGATAACTCATCTGTGAGCTGTCCTCAGTAATCATTCATCACCACTTAGTAGTCATGTCCAAACATATGTCCATACCTAATGCACAGCTTACTGTAATGTTGAGGCTGCATTGCAACAGCATGATGTACTAAGACAACAGTCACCTTCAAACATCATACACTGCACACGCATGGAATCTAAACAAACATCAATACATGTACACATATGCAGTCTACATCAGTAAGTGGACTAGCAGGTCAAGAGGATACATTCCACACCTTCCCCATGCCATGTGTGAAACCTAGCTGAGCATTATACCATAATGGATGTTGTATTCATGTACTGGTAGGACACACAACCACATTCACTGAGTAGCCAAGTGTACATATATGACAACAGCACATATCAGCAAGACACACACAGCATTATTCCATGTCATGATCCTACAAACTGTTACTTGACAGTTCCATGGTGAAGCCAGGGCACTGTAATGGTCAGCAGTGAGCACATCATATTTGCTACACACACCTCATGTTTATTGGAAGAGTGCCAGCAATGTGCTCTGTTAGAGCTAGGCAGTACACTCATTCAAGCATGTGCGAGGTCTGTGGCTTGTAAACATCTCACCCCAGCACATACTGGCTATTGTGGTAATAAGGCTAATGTCCAGACAGCACACAGCATGCATGGCTTGCAATTATTGACGTGGGGTATATGTAGGAGCTGTGGGCACACATGGCTGTACATGTTATGGACATATCACCTGTGACTACTCAGGAACATACAGAGCAGAGCTGGATTTCCCTGAGTCTGTCAGTGCAGGCTGTGTGTAGGTCCTATGATCCTGTTATTTTGGTATGTTTGTAGGCATTGCATTAGGTGGACATGTCTAATGACATACATGCCACATGGGTTGTTGTATGATATGATAGGTGTCATGGGTGAACAGTAGAGAGGGGATATTACCTCTGTTAACATAGATATCAAACCTTATGTACTGTTAGCATGCTATCTGCCATGTGCATGTTTGTAATGAATGTAGCCACCTGTATGTAGAAAGGATAACAAAAGCTATGGTAATTTCATTTATGTTGTATGAGCGTGGGATGTACATATCCAGGGCAGGTACAGTTAGGTCATATACAACCATGAGGGTGTTGTTTACTGGTGTACAGCAACAGTTGACTGTGTTAATGCTGACAACATCCAAGGGACCCTGGTATGTGTACAACTGACCTGGTTAGAAACAGTGGTATTATTGCATTGCATAACACATTATGCAGCTGTGTCAGTACATGGGTACTTTGCACAGTTGATGTAGGCCTAGCTACAGTCCACCAATCAAAGGTTATCTGGTGGTCTACCATACTATGTCATACCACATATGGATGTGTGTTGGTAGTCTGAGGACAAGGTGATGGATATATATGAGGATACAACCTAGAATGCAGCATTTGCCACTGTCATCTGTACCTAACTCATCTGTGATGGGTTATGTTGGAGTAGTGGTCTTTACATGTGAGTAGCCTTTATGAATATGTAGACACCATCACCTGGAATGGTCCGTACCAGTGTTATGGCCCACATGTCTGGATCTGAGTTATATGGTGGTAGTGCAATTGTGCACTACAAAGCCTTCAGCCAGGTGTTCCTCACTGCACAGATGTCAGTATTCCCCATTGTAGGTTCTACATTGAGCAAATGGAGTATGAAAGTCACACATCTAGCACTGGTTAGCATAAGTATCCAATGCAATTGTCTTGTAGGTGTCAGGGTGTTACTTCTGTGTGTAGGACTTTTGCCTTGGAATGCGGCTATATGGGTAAATGCGACCTAGGTATTATCCACACTCACTTGAAACATGGATGCATGTGCTCTGTGTCAAAGGCTTGTTGTTCAGTCATGACAGCCTGGAATGACAGACACTGGACAACCTCATAATTACAGCAGGACATTGGCTCATTGTTTTGGTCAAGCAGTTGCCACTCATACCATGACATCACTGTGAGTGGCAGTAACATGCTTGGTATCAAATGCCACATCTAAGGTGACAGACAGCAGCAGATGGTGTGTATATGACTAATGTGAGATATACTTAGTGTAGCAGTCCTGCTAATAATGACAACTACTAACACAGCTAGGAGAGGTCATCTTGACACCTGCACCTCAGTACCATTACACAATGGGGCTCACATATTATGCTTGCACATGCCACTGTTCCAAGTATAATGCCACTGTCTACAACCTGCTATCAATGTATGCCTTTCAGGGCAGCAAGATGTGTGACACATGCTGTAGGTAGCATCCACCTGTGTGTCTCAGTTAACCTATTGTCTGTCATGTCCACATATGCATGATTGTGTATACTTAACATATGTATGGTAGTACTTCATGTACATCTATGCATGTGTATCCCACATCACAGACACAGATACATCATTTATGGGCCACATACAGGTATCTGGTAGTAAACCTGTATGATGTGCATATATACTGACAGGTAAGATGTACATAGCTGTAAACCTGTGTATTTACAATAGGAGTCCATTACAACGTGTTCTGTACATGCACATGTATGAGCATGCACACTGTGGCCTTCTGTGGTTAGAATCAGAGTGCATCCCAAACAGCCCTGTGCTACTAAGTGTATGAGCAGACCCACTGCCACCTTGTGTAATTTGAGTCAGTGCATCCAAACAAGCTCTTTGTTTCTAAGTGTATGAGCATGCCCAGTATAACCTTGTGTAGTTGTAGTCATAGTGCATCCCTAACAGCCCTGTGCTACTAAGTGTATGAGCATGCCCACTGTCACCTTGTGTAATTGGAGTCAATGTATCCAAACAATTCCTGTGATTCTATGTGTATGAACATAACCACTGTAACCCTGTATAGTGATAGTAATTACACATTCCACAGATGGACATACTCCAGTTCAGGGCTTATTGTGTTACAACTATACCTCTCAGGCCTACCTATGTCTTACCTGCAGATGATGTGTCTTGTTTGTGCATACAGGTTGTAATGAACTCCTACTTTAAACACACAGGTTTACAGCTATGTACATCTTGACTGTTAGTATCCCTGTTGTTGTCCTCAATCTTAGAAGGGCATTCTGACTGCCTTGGAATGTGTAATCTCTGTGGCGCGTCTCAAAACTGTGCACTACTGTAGTAGTGTTCTGTAGATAGGCAGGAGTTCTGATCCCACCACTGCAACTGTGTGTGTGTGTGTGTGTGTGTGTGTGTGTGTGTGTGTGTGTGTGTGTGTGTGTGTGTGTGTGTGTGTGTGTGTGTGTATCAGCAAATGCCTGAGTGTGTGTGTCAGCAAATGGCTGAGTGTGGTTGTGTGTGTATTTGTGTCTGCATCCTGTCATGACAGTGGGTTTTGCTGCATTCCAAAGAGATACCACATTTTGCACTGACCTTTATCCTTGTCAACTGCTAAACCTCTCTTTTCCCCCCTCCCCACTGCAAGTAATCAGTCCTGTGATGTCACCCAGCTCAAAAGTGGAATCAGAGTAAGTGTAATTGTATGTGTTCTGTGGCACATACCCAAATTGCATGCCACTCTACTAGTTACCTTTACATAGGCAAGATGTGTATGCACAATACTGGCAAGTGTGTGTGTGTGTGTGTGTGTGTGTGTGTGTGTGTGTGTGTGTGTATGTGTGTGTGAGACTACCCTGTAGTCAGGCATACACATGTGTAATGTCTTTTAACATGCTGCACACCATGGTAGCCATCTGTCGTGAGTGGAGTCTACAAAGTATTACATAGTTAGGAATAGAAAAGAATACACAGTCAAGAACGACTACAATTGGGTATGTTATTTTCCTGTGCCACTGTCGAGCAGTGACACAGAAGTGATCACCGGGGTGTAAGTCCACACCCATCATTCCCCCACCCGGACACCACAATCCCTGGGGTAGATTACCTTAGACATCATTCCCAACCCCAAACTCCACATACACAACAACCATCCCTTCTCTGGTGAACTGATTAAGATTTAAATATTATAAAACAAGACATGCCTCTGTTTTGTGTACACGTCAGTTCCTTTGGAACACTTCTGTCACAAAAGGTGTTCAGACATGTATATATATATATATATATATATATATATATATATATATATATATATATATATATATATATATATATATATATATATATATATATATATATATATATATATATATATATATGGCTATAGCTGTGTCTGTGTATATGCATATATATATATATATTTAGTTATGACAGTTGTACAGATGTAGACTTGTCTATGTTGTTTCACAGAGTACAGTACATTCAAGGGTACTGTACATATATACACAAAGTGACTGTCCCATTTGTTTTTAGTACTGTGGAATACCTGTAGTAAGATGTACATTATAAAATCCATGAAACATGTATACAACCCAGATGGCTTAGTGGTAAGTCTACTGAACTCAGTGTGCATGGTCCAGGGTTCAAGACCTGCAAGGCTTGTTGATACTGCCAATTAGGACTAAATAAGATATGTTTAAGTGGGCATAAATGTGTTTTCACGACAGTAAGCAGCGGGTACACACAGGTAACAGACATGTACAACTCGCAGTACACTTGAAATGCCCCTCTTTGGCAATCCTGCTGATGTCACCCACCTACGAATACACCTCTGGGATGGCTGTAACCCAGTAATCTCTGTACCGTGTGCTGTAACTGCGTAATGCTGTAGTGTGATAAAATAGTTTGGTAGGTGTTGCAATCCCAGACAAAGTGTGTGTGTCTGTCTGCCTGAGAAACAATGCTTTTTAGAGTATGCACACTCTTTACAATTCACATACTCACCTTTGGCAATCCTGCTGATGTCACCCACCTAGAAATACACCTCTGGGACTGCTGTAATCCAGTAATCTTTGTAGTGCATGCTGTAACTGCGTAATGCTATAGTGTGATAAAATAGTTGGGTAGGAGTTCTATTCCAAGACATGGCAGGTGTGTGTTTGACAGTCAGAGCCTGTGTGGAAGTGGTTGTGAGTGTCTAACCACTGTATATGTTGGGGAGCGGTTTTTGTAGTTTTCCTATATGGTGGCCATATTATATGTCACAATGTCCACCTCACAAGGAGTACAGATGTCAATCAACCAAGGGACTGGATTGGCAAGCCATACCACTACATCTGGCAAAAGGCCTGGTGAACAAAGTATGCAACCCTACTATTACCCAGAATACGGTCTGAACCCATGTGTCATACACAAACACACTTGCCTAGAATATCCCACTATGTTGCCAGTACCCTGCACATTGTTGACAGATAGTAAGCATGGTGTGATTGCAGTGGGCTGCAGAGGGCATGGCACCCTGTCCAACAGTACAATAGGCACATAATTGCGGACAATGTGCCTTCACTATGTTCCCCCACTGGATGCCTGCAACATATGTGGTGCCATCAAATGTGATCCACAAAGGACATACAATGCCTTACACACATGCCCTGTATGGACAGATGCCACTGACACCAGGGAATACCTGTATCATGCTACCAATGCAGGTGCAGGGTCAACCTGCTGTCTATTAGCAGATCCTGCCACACCAGGCCAGTATTGGCATATCTGATGATAACAGTCTGTGTACACAACATGTGTCAGCCAAACTAGGTACACTTGTACATGTCACTGTACATTATTGTAGGACGTGCACATCCCAGGCAATGTCCATGTCAAGGACTATCAAACATAGACAATGGCTATATGCAATGGTAATCAGGATGATAGGACAGTTCATACAATACTCATCTGTGTGGGAGATTGCAGACACTACACCCCTGAACCACACTGCACACCATTGTCAGGTGGCATGATGCCAAGGATTACCCCTCGCCCAGCCTTGTACAGCCATCTTGCACAGCCAACCACTACACACCCATGAAGCAATGCACACATGCATGTCAGTACTGGCACCTTGTGTCTGCGTGTGGGGTATGATGTTCCCAACCACAGTCACACCCAGTATAACTCCCATTGGCATACCGACTGATGTCAGACACATTCACATGCTCTAGCCCATAGAACCTCAGGATATCCCCTGTGGAGCATGTAGTACCTGTGCATTACTGCAGTGTGGCAAACTAAGTAGTTAGGAAGTGTATTTGTGAGTCTGGCAAAGTGTGGCAATGTGTCTAAGTCCTTTAGAGAGTGTGGTTGTGTTGACAATGACATCTATTCATGTGGACAGCCATGTGTGCTACACCTAATGTATGTCTACTATATCTCTGATGCAGATGTCACTCACCAGCACACATATATGTTCTTACAGCACACCAACATGTCAGCTATGTGGCAGATTGAGTAACTGCATGCACTTGTAATAGTAATGGCTAGTCGGTCAGGGGTTTGACCCCTGTACTGGTAGGTGTGTGACAGACAATGCTTAGGTTTTAGTCTCCAAGCCCTGATGTACTTTGCCTCTGTCTGTCCCTCCCACACACTCTCTGGTAGATGTGGAGTTGTACACCTGCTCAGCAGCAGCTTGTGTTTTGTAAGTGATGGTCATGATCAGGTGATGGCCATTGCACCTATTGCAGTCCTCCTCTCGCTGATTGCATGTGGAACAGCTGTGGTGATGTTCCCATAGCCAATTGCATGGAAACACAGTACAATATCTAGGAACATCATGTTGGTGTTTGTCCATGACAGTCACTGTGAGTGGAACCTGGATCTGGTGTTTGGTAAACAGCATCACAGATGATATCTGGATATTCCTCAAACAACATACACAGTGGAAAATAGCCTAAAGACAGGAGGGTGATGTGCCAGACATGACAACAGCATGTAAGTGTAGCTATGTTTCATTGAGACTACTGCCAATTTAACAGGGTACAGTTCCTTACACTATGTTACCTTCTTGATTGCTTAACCTGTGTAGGCAGTACTTAGCCCCGCACAAACAGGCTGAAACCTGCTCTCTGCTGCTTGAAAGTGCTTACTCAAGCTTACCCCTGCGCTAATTTCTTTAAAAGAAAAGAAAAAAGGGTTGATAGGAAAGTGGTGAAAAAGGGGCACAAAGAGGGAAAGACAGTAGGGAAAATAGCCAAGGATGTGCAGGAAGGGTGTAGGGAAGGTCCATAGCTGTCCATTTCTTCTACAGCAATGGCTGTGCATATGCAATAAATTTGGCGGGACATTTGGACACTCACAACCCTGAGAGAGGAGTGAGGACAACAATAGTATGTTGTGATGCCAATTAGAAATGTTTACATGTGTCCAGTGGACATGTGTGTGAAATGGTCAGCTATGTATGAGGCGTGCTTTTTTTGCGGGAACAGATTGCCCTTTTTTTTCTTATGTTTAGGTCAGAGTGGGATGTTGGTGAAGGAGAGTAGGTATGATCAGGAAGGATAGGTTGGGCAGAATGACAGACAAGACAAACAAGACGCGTACAGGGGTGGTATAGGACACATGTGGGGGGAAACACCTTGGACGGGGAGGGGAGTTTGGAAGTCGCAAGCCCATGAGCCCACCAATGGATACAGTGGGACTGAGGTCCCCACCCATGGGCAGTCACCACTGCACCTTCACAGCCCAGAAGGTGACTGTGCTGGGGGCTGTGTAGGAGGGGCAGGCTCACCCTCTAATTGTGCCACTCAGCCCTCAAGCTGGCATAGGTGGTCTCAAATCTCCCTGTCGAGCCCCCTACACGCCACGGCCTGGACCATACCATGGGTGATAGGTTCCTGTCCGCTCCCACTCCCAGTGGGGGCCGAGCCCCATCCCCTGCGGCGGTTCCACCTGAAGGTTGTGCAGGGCCAATGGATGAGGAAGTCCCAGGCTTGGCCCCAGATGTGCTGGTGCCTGGTGCCATGGCCAGCTGAGGTGGGACAGGTGGGTCAGCTGGGACTGGCTTTCCCATACGAGCTACGTTGTAGTATGTTTAAGGCAGATATGGGTTAGTAATAGTCAACAGCATTCACGATTAGTTATAACATCATGCATAGGTATTCCCATTACCCAGGACACCAGATATAATATAGTTGCAGAGAAGACAGAACACATGCATATATGGGTAAACAGTGGCCATTACAACAACAAGCAGGTTTCATTGATGGCAACAGGCCACCAATATGGGTGTATTTTAACATGGCACATGCATAGAAACAGATGTGAATATATAAACCAATAGGACATATGTCCCAACAAAGGTTAGGAGTGTAGATATACCAAATGAGTTGTGTAAAACAGTTATGTTTGCACACATGGTAGGGGTGAGAGAGAGAGAGAGAGAGAGTTCAATTAACAACTAATACATCCTTGTAGTTTTCACAACATTCATAGTCACTGCAGTGGTCTGTCCCTTACATGTATTGTTACACTACCCAATGGCGTTATATTGTACAATGGTATGTTTGTAGATTAGTGTGTATGGGACCTGTGTCTTATGTACAGGCTTGTCAAGATGCAGGTGTTAATGCAACATGTTTTGAGACTGCTTTCATACACTTTGGGTGAGATGCTGGGATGACAGGTATGTTTGCATGTACATTCTCTGACTATGTACAAGTCAGACTATCAGTTATATGTCATTAACAACTGCCTACATTTCTTGGATCTTCACACTAATTTGTCAGGGGAACAGGTCAAAAGGCAGGTGATGTGGGCCATTTATCAGGACATACTGGGCAGATTGGAACAGTTGAGGGGTATGAATATGCATACCACTCTCTATTTAAGCATTCTAGCAAAATCAGTACTGTTGTTAAGTGTAAATATGCATACAGCTTTCTCTCTGAACATTCTAACAGACTGTGTGCAGTTGTGTGGAATGATTATGCATACAACTTACTAGCGCTCCTGGGATCCACAGCCCTGCTGTGTGTGACAAAAGCATTACAGTTAAGATCACTGTACACTATGCTATCAGGCAATTGTGATGCTTTGCAATGTATTTTGTGTAATATAACTGACCTGTTTGTACTTCTGACATTGCTATACAGCACTTCATACACATTTTATCTGCATACCACAGTGTGGGTAACACTGCTTTCTACAACAGTACTATTTAATAACTGCAACAGTACATCAACATATGACTGCAGAGTAAACAGAAGCAATGCAGGGGTTACACCTTTTTTCGCAGCATATTACACTATTCTGTATACTGGTATAACACTTTCACAGGCTCTTACATTTATTTATGACAGTACATGCAGGCTATTTACTAACCTGCCTCGCGACGCATGCTTTGCACCCTAGCATCATAGGCTTGCTGGTTTGCAGCATGCTCATCTGCAGCTGTCAGAGAAGTACAGTGATATTTAACCAATACCTATCCATAGTATACACATGCTAGGCAATTATTAACTACTTAGTGGAAGGAGTACTTACTCAGTTCTGGGGCATTCTGCATCTGCCTTGCTTCCTGGATCCACTGTTCCAGGACATCCCCCCTCCACCACTTCAGGTCTGCATGGTGGTGCCTGACCTGCTCACCAGTCCGTGGATACCTGTGGCACTAGTGAGGTCATGGGCGAGACTGTCCTAGGCCTCCATTTTGTACTGTGAGCCCTGGTACTGGCCCTGCCATGGTCTCCTGTCATGGTGCTTTACCAGGAGCCATACCATGAATTTGGACTCCTGGATGCCCCAGCACTGCACTCTAAAGTGAGTGCCTTCTCCCACTCCAGCCATTCTGCCTGCAGGGGGATGCTACAACCAGTTATGAGCCATATTCCCATCTCTTTGTTTTAAGTAGGGCCAGATTCCTGCACTTTTCTATAATTGGCCGGTTTTGAAAAAGCTAAGCTATGGGCACACCTGCTTATTTCAGGTTGGCACTGCTTAAAGATGTGTATCTGTGGGCATATTGTATTGGCTTCCCTACACATTGCTTACAATTACTTAGTTGGGCTGTGCAGCGGCTAGCATTGCTTATTGGTTATCTAGCATTATATTTGACTTTTGTCAATGATGTCTTACTCATTACAGGCTATATATGTGTCTGGTATCCGTCATTCATGTGTACATACACTGTATGGAGTTCTGGGGACTTCATAAACTTATTACAGTGACACCTCAACTCTATGTTTACTGCAGTACTAAAATTCACATATTTATAGTCTGTGGCAGGTTATAGAACATTACACTGTACATAGATTCAGTTCACATATTTGATTTGTTTCCCTGTTGTAAGGATTAGTTTGCTGATACCTCCTTTAAATGTACTGCTATCATGGCATAGTGGTTTACTATTATGAATGTGATGTATATGGTCCTGCCTTCTAACCTTGCAGAGGCTGGTTCTTTTGTTGCTGGCCAGAACACGAGCTGTTGGGTACAGAGTGATTAAGGCATTTTAAAGCAGTTGTGAGTGGGTGCCTGCGGGTTTGCACGGAGCTAAGTAAGGCTAACCTCCGGTTACAGTGTCTGACACTCAGTTAGCCTCTACATTGCTTTACCAGTGTGATACTCGCATACCGGCGGTCAAACAGGCTTACACCAGCTTGCTCCCGCATTTGCCAATGTACTGCATTTGGTGTTTGCATCTGACACACCCCTGGGTGGGAGTGAGGACTACGATATTACCTTGTGATGCCTATTACATCGGATTACATGCCTACAGTGATGATGCAAAAACCAAATGGCTGCAGGTACACTGAGGTGCCCAAAACACACAACAACAGCAAAAGTAAATTAAGGCACCAAAGTTACACACTGGAAATCAGTCACTGTACTTTATTGCAGAAGACAAACGGTAAGCGCTTTCACAACTTAATGTTGCTTCATCAGACCACATCACTACAACTGATGCTTGGTTAAATACTAGGACAATTAGAATGACATCACAATTTAAAGAGATATTACCCCTCTCACATAAGAACATATATCGATATCCATAAGAAAAATCATAAAATATATAGAATGGTGTGTATTTACACACAATAATATTTAAAAAAGGGGGAATGTCATCCCTGCATGGCCTGTGAACATATGTCATTCGTAACTGCTGTATCTTATCCTAGCTATATACATGTGTATATTTACAGTCATATATATATATATATATATATATATATATATATATATATATATATATATTACTATATACAGATATATCTGTATATGTATGCATACATGTATATATTTATATATTGCTGTCTATATATATCTATAAACACATGGGTCTATGGATGTCTGCATATGTATATATCTATATGTGGGTAAGTATATGTATTCTGTCTCTGTATGTATACATTTGTACTACAGAGAGGGAGAGGTATATCTCTATGTTGCTATGGGTAGATATACACACACATACCTCTACATATACACATCTACATCTGGTTATTCCATTCCTTGCCATGTAGATTACACTTTGCTGCAGTGGGACTCGTAGTGGGTGTGGCTGCTCATTGGGTGATGTCTCTGCCCAAGGAACACTTTTGCTTACATCCCTGGGGATGTCCATATAGGCCCACATCAGCCAACACCTGCACACCTAGATCCATAACTAGCTACCCATAGTTTCCCACCCTGCACCTCCTCTACAGTACCCATCCTTACTCTAGATCCTGGTCGGGTCTGAAAACACTACTACACGCTGCCCACTCTCCGTTTCACGGGACCCATGTCATACATTGTCTCAACCCATGGGTCATCAGGCTTTCCCACCCTTGTACTCCGGGTATGTACACACCCCACCCAAAATGGTCGGCGTATCACCTTCCTTTGGTTATATGTCAAATTTTGGGGTGTCCCGCAAGGGACTCTCCTGTCTGTGTTCCAAGATTAGATTTCATGGGTGCACTGTGTGGTCCCCCCCCCCGGTTGTATCCTGCCTGTGGTTTGGGGAGCAGTGAACTGTTTACATTGTTTGTGAGTTTGTGTGTATGTTTCCTGTGTCCGGCTGGGGGGGGGGTGGAAGGTCATGCTACGTGTTTCATGTTTCTTGCTTGGGCCCCTCACTTCCATTGGCATAGCTTGTGAAAATATGTCCTTCTTGTGTGCTGTTTCCTATCATAGCTGTATATCTGTATTAAATCTACGCACACACACACCCACGCACACACACATATATACACACATATATATATATATATATATATTATATATTTTATATATATATATATATATATATATATATATATATATAGATATAGATATAAATATATATATATATATATATATATATATATATATATATATATATATATATATATTTATATATATTTTTATATATATATATATATTTATATATATACATATAAATATATATATATGTGTGTGTGTGTGTTGTAAAGCAATGCATACCCCGCGCAAATGCACTTACACACGCTTACTAGTTTATATATGCTTAAACCTGCTTACTAGTGCCTTATTCATTATGACACTGACACTTCGCTCCAGTTCACTTTTTAATTGTTATTTTGTAGGTTATACAGTGGACAGATGTCGAAATATGTTCATATACAGATTAACAATGGAAAATGGTATGTGCTGTAGTGGGATTCAGAACGGGAATGTCTATTCATTAGGCGGATGCTCTAACCAATACACTATTGCTGTGCTGCTTCATTTGCATATATACCCATATACCCATTACTCCTAGTTCCCCAAACACCCACCCCAACACCTCACTAACACTGTGATGATCCATTCTCCAGTTGGATTTGCAGTGTGACCACACCACTACACATTGGCCACTCCCTACTCCTGTAGATCCATCCCATCGGTTGACTCACTCCACGTATCCTCAGAAATCCCACACTTTTAGTCCACAAACATTGGTGACATGAGTGACCAATAGTGCACTATTCACAATTTTTGAGTTGTCCCACATGGGACACGCATGTCTTTATTTCAATATTAGATGATATACTTCATTACATCCTTACTCCCGTTAACATGATGCTACAATAAATTAATAAGTATGACTATGTGGTAACGCACACGTTACACATGAGAGCTAATTATGTACGAGTTTGGCGTAATTCTTTTACAAATAGTCCGGTTTAGTAATTTGCGTTGCCGTAGTAGGCAGATTACAGGAATGATTCCATGTGTGAGATAGTCCTCACATTTGATTTTTTCAGCACAGCACTGACTTCGGACATTGTACACACTTCTGCGTTTTAGCAGTTTCTTCCCTTCCCTCTTATGCACAACCTATTATTCTATCTACTGTCGATGTTTGTAAGGGCACATTCATGCTATTTATGTCTGCAAATAGAATGAATGTGTTATAGGGAATGTACTTCTACATATAGATGTAGGCATGTGTGTATGTATATATACTTATAACGAACTCGCTGTCCTCCACGAGGCGGTCCAATTAGAACCAGCCCATCCAACCCTGACATGCCTGGATCCATAATTTCATACCCATAGTTCCTCCACCCCACCCGAGTTCAACATACATGCATACCATCCATTGTCCAGTTGCTATCGCAGCCATGACACACCTCCACACATTGCCCTCTCCCGAGCGTTAGGGGCCCTACACATATGGTGTCCCAACCCATGTATTATCAGGCTCTCCCACCATTTAGTCCTTGAACATACCTGCCCTTGCTTGTGTAATGGTCAGATGTCCAATCATCCTATCAGTTTTTGGGTAGTCCCACCAGGGACTACCCTCTGATTGTAAAGTAGACTTAGCAGATCAGCAATGTTATTCCCACTGGTAATAACCTGCCTGTGGTGTGAGTAGCAGTGCTTTGCTCACTCCTGCCCAGCTTGATATGACATACACTGACAGTACTATATAATACTGGAGTTGCTGTTGATTCCCTTCTCATTCCTTTTGTATGCTTTATTGTTATGACGTTAATTCTTCATATATATATATATATATATGTGTGTTAGAAAAATATATAATAGTAATATGCATGCTTAGTGCATTTGAGGTTTAAAAGGGTTAATACATTTATTCTGTTCACACTGCATGAATCTGCACAGCTATTAGAAACTTAACAAGAGACATTTCATTTCTGCTAATGTCATGAAACTTAACAAAGAGATATTAATTTCTGCTTATGCCATGAGAAAGTATGCAGCTGCTAGAAGCTTTGATAAAGAAAACAATAGATGCTTTAAAGTATAAACCATAGTCAGCATTACTTGTACCAAAGCTAGAAATGTACCTTGAATCTAGACAAAATGTAACACGTATTAGAACTGCACAATTGAAGAATTGAAAAGTTAAGGTGGGCTAAAATAAGCCCAAGGCCAGGTTGTTTTTCTCAAAATGTTTTGTAAGCTAGCAAATAATCTAACCTAGTCAGCAATAAGTCTAGTAACATTTTCTGTAGAACAATACAGAAAGCTGTGTCTAGCTACATCAGCAATAGAATAGTAACATTTTCTGTGTGACATGGAGAGAACTGTATAAGAATAACATACTGATCACCAAAGAGCTAGACAAATCTTGTGCCTACATGCTTTGTCTCCTTGCTGCAAGTAATAAAGGGTGCCTTGCTTGAACCTAACGTGCATTGGTCTTTGAAGTTTTTTCCTTTTACAGACTGGTCCTTCGGACGGGAACCCTCTCTTCACCTCGTATCAGACGGCCAGGTGGTTGAAACCGTACGGGCAAGAAACCAAATCGGTTCTTCTTATATGGAAAGTCCTCCGACTGAATTGTCGTTCAAAAGAGGCCAGCCACTTTCTGATCTGTGACTGAACGACGGGTCTCCGCGAATCAGTGATCAATCACATGGGCTCAGGTAAGGTGAATCTACTTTTTTCTGTTTTCTGTTTTAGATCAGGGACTAAATGTGTATTGTTTTTGTCAGATTGTATTTTTCTTACAAGTCAGGGACAAAAAAGATTACTGTCTTGTCATAGATCAGGAGAAACAGAATAAGTAGGCAGTCATTCTGAAGAGGCTATAACAAAATCCGTGGTACCACATTAAAAAATTAAGAGAAGTTACGTAACAATCAAAGGGTAGAACAAAATGGGTAATAATTGCACAAAAAGACCCCAAAATCCACCATTAACAGAAGATGCAAAATATATGCAGTCCCAGCGCGCCGGCAGTATTAGATATTATTCAAAATGGGTTAATAAATACGAATTCGATGGAAAATTAGAAAAATCCTCACTTATTAAACATCTCAAAACCGATTCCAAAGGTTGGGTAAAAAAGCAACGTCGATTAGGAATTCCTCAGGCACACAGGTGGCTTGAGGAAGTAAACTGTAGGGAACAAAAGAACAAAAATTCAAAAGCAATGTTTTTAGATAAGGAGGACAATAACTTAGTAATAGCATCAGCACCTCCACCTCCCTTACCGGAATATGAAGCAAGTGAACAAGTTAGTCCACCCCCACGATATCCTGTGGTCACTGAAGATAGAGATATTGTGAAACTAAAACTGACTAAAATTAGAGATCCCATTGGGACCAGGTCCCGAACAAAGGCAGGTAATTCAGAAGAAGGCATCGAGTTATGGCAAATGGTTAAAAATTCACGATCTATAAGTGAAGAAGAAGAAATATGCCCACTTATAGAAGTACCCAATTCTCAGGCAGGTCAAGACAATCAGGACCCAACTATTTTAGTGTATAGACCTTGGACTCCGGAAGATATCCGGAAAGCCACTGAGGGAATTCTCCATCCAAAGGTTAATTTTAGAAAATTCTCAGCAGATTTACAAGGAATGAGGCTGAGTTATAACTTAAATGGAGAAGAGATAGAAAAAGTAGTTAGACAAATTGTAGGGCCAGATTGGTACATGATTAGTGGGAACTGGAATCTCCGTGACGCTGCACAAAGACCCCTCCCACGTAGCAGCGCAGAATTAGACACCAGAGTAAAAGGTCTTACAGACCACATCTCTGAAAAATGGAAACCTAGGGCAGACTGGACTTGCATTAATCAATGCATCCAACAAGAAGGTGACACAATTGAGCGATACTATGCCAGATTGTTAGAATGTTTTAATAACCACTGTGGAATGCAGGTTCCTGAAGATCAAACACAAGATTCCTCATATGAACAGCAGTTAAAGAATGCATTTTTAAAGGGCAGTAGTGCACCTATAAGCAGTTTTATTATGAAACACATGGTAGACCATCGTACAAGCAGGTTACAATCATTACTTGAATATGCTAGGCATGCCAAAAGGCATTTTAATAGCAAAAAGAAAAAGAAAGCTCAAGTATTTTCTGTAGAAGATGGAGCAGAAGTTTATGTAGTACAGTCCGGAAAAAAGGGCAAGAAAAATGCACAGGGAAACAAACAATTTGATCAACAATCAGAGGACTTTGAAAAGCGAAAGAAAAGGGGAGAATGTTTTAAATGCGGTAAAAAGGGACATTTGGCAAGGAACAGCAAGAAAAACAAGAAGGTAACAACGGAAGACAAGGAGGGTGAAGACTGACTATATGGTAGTCAGGAATCACTAGAAGGGGCTAGCGAAGAAATTACAAATGCGAATGTGATAGAGGGAGTAGAGGAAGTGCAGGAAGTTAGTGACAATGAAGAAAATGAAATATTAGACCTTGCTTTATTGAGATTGGAGCTCTATTTAGCAGACACGAAACCAGAAGTTACACTCTTGGTAGAAGGGAGGGAAGTCAAATTCTTGTGTGACTCAGGGGCATCACGAACCCTGATACATCCCTCCAAACTGCCAGAAAACACAGAGTTACCTGATTACATACTGGTCAAAGCAGCTAATGGACAGCTGTATTGGGAGCCTCTCTCCTGTAACATTGCAATAACTGATCCAGTTTCAGGATTGACACAGAGAAGCAAAATTGTAGTTTCTGCAAAATGCCCAGTAAACCTCTTAGGTAGAGACCTCATGCAGCTATTTGGTATAGCAGCAGTCCCAACCATGCAGGGTATGGAAGCACAGCAACAAACTAATACCTTTGTAGTGCAATCGAAGGGTGAAATGTTTTATTGGTACAGCCAGGACTTGGTTACAACTGGTCCAGGGACTGTGACCAAAGAGTTAATGAACCTAGCTATCAGTAGGTTCCCCTCCCTTGACATTGATAAGCAACACCTGTTGCACTGTACCCTGTATTATTGTAACACACCAGGACCTGACAAGGAATATGAGCAAGAATTATTTAGGAATCATGCAAACAGATTGATATTGCATAACCTGTACTGGGACACAGAAGGGAACAGTGTAGCCAGCTGTTCATTGCCCTAGGAGTTCTTTGCACTTTATAAATCTAATTGATTACCGCATGTTAGCTTAACCAAAAACAGAAGTATAGAATGGGCAGACCTAGGAGAAAAAGTCACAAGATGGGAAAAACAGACAGAATTAGAACTGTCAGAACAGGGAATACAAGTACAAAAGTTGAATTGGATAACTCAGACCAACCCAGCTGTGCACTTACAGTCTAGCGAGGACAGCTGATTGACACTCCTATTAAAGGAGGAAGAAAATGCCTTACGAAATATATCAGAGACTCTCTGGTCAACAGGAAAATCAGATGTAGGACTCATTCGTACAGCGGGACCAGTTACTTTCACGCCAAAGTCAGCATTCAGACCACAAAAAAGACAGTATCCCTTAAGCAAAGATGCAGAGGCAGGGATAAAGCCTATTATAGCAGACTTACTTAAAGGAGGGATACTAGTAGAATCTCCCAATTCACCATGTAACACACCCTTATTTCCAGTTAAAAAGGCCAATGGAGAATGGCGTATGGTCCAAGATTTACAAGCCGTAAATGATGTGGTAATACCAAGGGCACCCATGGTGCCAGACCCACACACCCTGTTGAATGATTTGAAACCTCAACAAAAGTATTTTTCTGTGGTAGACATCAGCAATGCGTTCTTTTCGATACCGATATACCCTGATAGCTAGTATTGGTTTGCATTCACATTTCAGGGGAAAAGGTATACATATACACGACTACCACAGGGATATTGTGAAAGTCCAATGATATTTTCACAAGAAATGGCAAGCAACTTGGCGGGATTCACCCCACCAAGTGGCAGTCAGATTTTACTTTATGTTGATGACATCTTGCTGGTGGCCCCCACCCAGCAGGATTGTAGAGAAGATACCATAGCACTTCTACGATTTTTAGCCGCTGAAGGACACAAGGTAAATAAAAATAAACTGCAGCTTTGGAAAAAACAGGTCAAATACCTAGGATATGTAATATCCAAGGAAGGTAGAACATTAGATGACGACAGAAAAATAGCAGTTTTGCAAGCACCAAAACCCAATACCAAGAAGGAAATGATGTCCTTCCTGGGTACAACTAATTTTTGCCGGAGCTGGATTCCAAACTATGCCTTGGAATCTGCACCTCTGACTGGCCTTATATATAAGAAGCCTATGGCAGTGCAGGATTTGTTACAATGGACACCAGAGGCAGAATCTGCCTTCTGTAAACTAAAACAGTTAATAGCGTCCTCATTAGTTCTGGGATTGCCAAACTATCATAAACATTTTTTCCAAACTGTAGATTGTAAGCAGGGTTACAAGCAGTAGTTGCAGCTGTAATGGCAGTACAGGCTTCAGCCTCAGTAGTCTTGTTCCACCCTCTCACTTTGAGAGTACCTCATGCAGTCGCAATTATTGTACTACAAGAAAAGGTGGCATATCTTTCCCCTGCTAGGCATCTTTCCTGTATGACTATATTGTTGAGCCAACCTCATATGACAATTGAGCACTGCATGACTTTAAACCCTTCTACTCTGCTCCAGATCCCTGCAGATGGCACACTGCACTGCTGCCTGCAGGTAATTGAGCAAAAGACACTACCTAGAAAAGATCTTACGGATGCCCCCTTGGATGATGCCGAGGTGACATACTACGTGGATGGCTCGTGCAGAAGGGGTCCTGCAGGACAGAACCTAGTAGGATATGCAGTAGTCTCTGATACTGGGATTACAGAAGCAAAACCTTTACCACACAACTTATCTGCACAGGCAGCAGAATTGATTGCCCTGACACGGGCATGTACCTTAGCAAAGGGTAAATGTGTAAACATTTTTACTGATAGCCAGTACGCTTTTTCTACTGTACATGTTTTGTGCAACAGTGGAAAAACTGGGGAATGATAACATCTACTGGCAAACCTATAAATCATGCACAGTTTATTTTAGATCTTTTAGAATCTATTCAGTTACCTCAGAAAGTAGCCATTTGTAAATGCACAGCTCATACCAAGCAACAAGATAGGATTTCAAAAGGTAATGCAAGAGCTGATACAGCTGCAAAACAAGCAGCCATGGAAGTACTTCTTTTAAATGAGGAATTACAACCCTCTGAGACTTTAGATCTAGATATGTTAAAAACAATGCAGACACTCACTACGCAAGCTGAAAAACAGTGATGGATAAAACGAGGAGCAATCCTCGAAAAGGGGCTGTACATCTCTAGAGAGGGAAAACCGATACTACCCTCTAATTTGTTTCGATATGTAGCTTTGTTGAGCCATGGGTAGTGCCATGTCTCAACAGGGGGGATGGTACAACTGGTGAACCAGGTGTTCACAACGTATAGATTTACAAACTACGCTAAAAAATTTTGTTTGATGTGTCAGATTTGTAACAAACATCATGCACAGGGGGCTATAAAGCCCAAGCAAGGGAGTTTCCCTACACCACCATATCCATTTCACACTACTTGTATGGATTTCATAGTATTGAACAAATGTGAAAATAAGAAGTATTGTCTTGTCATTGTAGATATGTTTTCCAGATGGGTGGAAGCCTGTCCAACCAAAAATCCAGATGCAGCTATGGTGGCAAAAGTACTTGTCAAGGAAATCATTCCTAGGTTTGGTATTCCAGAAAGAATCTACAGTGACAATGGTACACACTTTGTAAATCAAACCATACAGCAGTTGAGTAAGCATTTTGGTATTTCTTTAAAAAATCATTGTGCATACCATCTGCAGTCTGCAAGGCTAGTTGAAAGGCATAATGGCATACTAAAAAACAAATTGAGAAAATTAATAGCTGAGACAGGAAAAAATTGGTTATACTGTTTACCCTGGCACTGTTGAACATGAAAACTATCCCTACAGCAAAAGGATTGACTCCTTTTGAAAAATTATTTGGAAGGGCTTATTATACACCTCAGTGGAAACTTTTCATGTCATCAGACCAGGAAGCTGATTTCACACTAGCTGAATATATGAAAAAGTTGTTGAGTTCTAAACATCTGTTGCAGTCAAATTCTGTTTCAGATAGAAAACAAACCGAGACATCAGAAGTGGCAGTGACGCCAGGAGATTGGGTGTGGATCAAAAACATCAAGCGGAAGAATTGGTCATCGCCAAGGTGGGAAGGTCCCTACCAGGTGCTTCTTTTGACACCCACTACAGTCAAGATAGCACAACAAGCTTAGTGGATACACCTGATGCACTGCAAGCTGGTTAAGAACTTTGAGTTGGACAAAAATCTTACCTCTCCATCGGGGCCCTCAGCACAAAGTCTGGCTACAAAGGGGGGTCAGATCAATAGGACTGATCCGTCTCAACCCCAGTGAAGAAACCATCGGTGCTGAAGGTCCTATTAGGGCAGAGAGTAAGAGCATGTGTCCAAAATAAAGATGACGGAATCCAGTAAGATCCAAATACACTTACTTGAAAGAGTCAGAGAAAACAGAAATGCAGAACAACCGTTTCCTCAAAAGTATCGCATAATCATCCTGTTGACTGTACTAGTGACAATAATCTTTTTGTTGTGGTCATTCCTTTTCCCAGCCACACAAATTGAACTGAACAAGCATGCAGAGTGGCACGCAGAGTGGCACCCAAACTTTAACACTTACCAGGCAATCAAATATGTGTATGTTGAGACTTTCAATGTTTCAAATTGCTGGATTTGCACAGCTTTGCCAACAGCATATTGGGGGGGTTACTGTTAACTTCAGTTCCCCTAGGAGCCAACAAGACCTGGGAAAACTTAATTTATGATACATCAGATGTCACATCACAAGATAAAGTAGCATTGCACTTGTCTGTTCGACAGAAGGGAACTGTGTGTTTTTACAAGAATGATACAGTTCAGGTGGGTTGGAGCAATTGCAATGTGACTGTTCCCTATAGATGCTACACTAAACCTGATAACATCAGATCCTATTGCAACACGAGCTATGATTCATTTGTTGAACTGATGCATAGGACAATTGGTGAAGTAAAACATAATGCTGACCTCTATAGACAACAAAAATGTTTCATGCAGAGCCAGGGCATAGTAAAGTTACTACTAAAGTAGAAGATTGTTACTTTGTATGCAGCAGAAAAGCATATAAATGGTTACCTGAGAATTGGTCCAGCAGTTGTTTTTCGGGGTACCTGGTTCTGGCCATACGACACAGCAGTTTTACCTCAAGGGAAAATTCGGAATGTTCGAGAAATCAAGAAGCCTGTCAATCCAGTGGAGCAAATCAACGCGTGCTGGAAAAACCATCATGCTGTGGGCTTAGGGAAAAATGGACTGTCACACATGGACTTAAGTGATACTGTTATATCGTGTGCAGGTGTACTGCCAGCATATGGAGCAACGAAATCAATCTGGGAACTGAGAAAATTGTCTAAGCTTCTCGAAATAATGAGCAATGCAACCTTTTCTGCCATAGAACTGGTGACTGATGAACTGACTGCCATGAGAACAGTGGTGCTTCAAAATCGCATGGCTCTTGACTTCACCCTAGCAGCAAGAGGAGGTACATGCACTTTAATCCAGGAGGAGTGCTGTTCATATATTCCTGACCACAAACACGAGATAGACAACCATCTTGAAGTAATTCAGCAGGTGTCAGCCATGACCAAACCAGGACCAAATCCATTGACGGACTTTTTCCAGAAACTGTTTGGGGGGGTGGGGCAGTATCCTGATGAACATTCTGATTGCCTTCTGTGTAGGAATAATCCTACTGGTGGTATGTGTGTGTGCTGCTGCATCCCCTGCATAAAAAGACTGATTAAAGACTTTATAGACATTTCAGTTTCAGAAACCTTATACCAAGGTGCTGAACTTGAAGAATTGCTAAAAAACTGAAAATGCTTTCGTGAGTTTAAACTGAATGACTCTCTTAACTGAAAATCCTGAATAGGAAGAGGTTAGGGGAAGAAAAAAACTGTTTATGCTTATTTTGAAAGTAGAATAAAAGTATTAAAAGGGGGTAAATGTTAGAAAAATATATAATAGTAATATACATGCTTAGTGCATTCAAGGTTTAAAAGGGTTAATACATTTATTCTGTTCACACTGCATGAATCTGCACAGCTATTACAAACTTAACAAGAGACATTTAATTTCTGCTAATGTCATGAAAATAACAAGAGACATTTCATTTCTGCTAATGTCATGAAACTTAACAAAGAGATATTAATTTCTGCTTATGCCATGAGAAAGTATGCAGCTGCTAGAAGCTTTGATAAAGAAAACAATAGATGCTTGAAAGTATAAACCATAGTCAGCATTACTTGTACCAAAGCTAGAAATGTACCTTGAATCTAGACAAAATGTAACACATGTATTAGAACTGCACAATTGAAGAACTGAAAAGTTAAGGTGGGCTAAAATAAGCCCAAGGCCAGGTTGTTTTTCTCAAAATGTTTTACAAGCTAGCAAATAATCTAACCTAGTCAGCAATAAGTCTAGTAACATTTTCTGTAGAACAATACAGAAAGCTGTGTCTAACTACGTCAGCAATAGAATAGTAACATTTTCTGTGTGACATGGAGAGAACTGTATAAGAATAACATACTGATCACCAAAGAGCTAGACAAATCTTGTGCCTACATGCTTTGTATCCTTGCTGCAAGTAATAAAGGATGCCTTGCTTGAACCTAACGTGCAGTGGTCTTTGAAGTTTTTTCCTTTTACAATATATATAATATATCTCTACATACTTATATACTATTTCCTATGCTGGACACTGCTTACACCCACACAAGCGCACTCAGACTTGCTTACTGGTACTTATATATGTGTACTGCTGCTTATTTGTGCTTACACCTGCTTACTAGTCCCTTATTCATTATGACAGTACCACTTTGATTGAATGAATATTAGTTAAACATCTCATGTGATACTCAAGTTCACATTTACATGTTATTATGTTGGTTTTGCAGCAAAACAAACATTCATTCCACATGGAAAATGATATGTGCTATAGATGGACTCGAACCGTGAATGCCTGTTTATTAGGCGGATGTTCTAACCACTACACTATTGATGTGTACATTGATTTTGCATGTTTTGCTCTATTTGAATGATTTTGATGTGTAAGCTACGCTCAGAGGAGGGCAGTGACGCACAAACACACTGTGCTTTGCTTACACTTTCGATATTGCAGCAATACAAATGTAAAATAGGGACACGGGGAATCTAATTGTGAAAGTTCTAGGGATGGGGCTCAACATTCCACTACGTGCTTGTGTGTTTACTACTTCGATTTTATTTCACTGTTTGTTGACACTCTTGTATGCTTAGCATACATTTCGGTATCCACGGACACTGAATTACTAGCTTACTATTAGAGGCGGGCTCTAATAGTGAGCATAGTAGGTTGTGCAACTGTCGGGGCATGTTTATGCCTCCATAGAGCACTTGTATATGCCCCCTGCACTTGCACATGTTTCCTGTGCACGTAGAGGGTGCGGCAACATGCCCTCATAAATATTCATATGGCGCTGATGCACCATCTGTAATGAGGACGATCGGCGCAAAGCTAAAACTGTCCTTGCACCGAGCTTCATGAATCCCCGGGATTGACTTTTTCATTTAGGCAGATTCACATATTTATGACTTCTTTTAGAAGTTTTCTGTCCATAACATATATCATCACTGTGTGATTAGATATAGCCTTATTTATTCTGCATACGTTTTGAAACATTCGATCTGATGTTGTCAATCTTCATCCATTCTTGACTGATGGGTTTCAGTTCTGATCCTCAGAACCAATCCGGCCATTATATAGCTTGCACCAGCCAAAAAAAAAAAAAAAACTCTCAAGCTAAAGGTCTACCAATACTACCCCTCTCTCCATTACCTCAGATTGTGTTTGCCGCGCTTGTAGAAAGATTTGTCAAATGACTCTCTCTTGCAGCTAAGTATATTCTTTTTGAAACAGAACTGTAATTTCCTATATTTAAAGTTTTCCTCCTTTAATATCTTGCTTCTAGTGATGCTAGTAGTTTGTTGTCAAGTGTCTACCCTTTTTGTGTGTCCCTTATACCACTTGGTATTTCTTGTCTACCATAGGTGGTAGTTTTTTCTTTCCCTCCTCTAACTTACCAATAGGTAATCTTTTCTACCGTCACTGATAGGATTCTTCTTTCTGTGTGAGTGGGTCTGTCTTTTCTTCTCTTCCCACCCTTTTCTTGTTAAACATGGCAGATAAGTTGAAATCTACCACAGGCTTTAAACAGTGCCAAGAGTGCGGTAGGAAAATGCCGAACTCTGATGGGCATGGGAAATGCATTTATTGCTTAGGTGCACCACATCTTGACCTTAGCTGTTCTATCTGCCAGGGCTTTAGTAACAGAACCTTGGCAGAATGTAAGAATAATCTTATTCTTAAAGGGCTCTTTAAAGCAGCCTTTGATGAAGCCTTGTCCAAGGCTGACAAGTCTCCTCTGCCCTCTGGTTCAAAATTTTGTCACTCTGTGCCATCTCCATTAGCACTGACACCAAAAAAGCATAAAAGCTGTTCAGATGGATCTTCTACATAACTGAAATATAAGGTTCCAGAAATCTGTGAATCAGAATGTACTGACTCTTTGGCACCAACTGCTATTTTGGTGCCATCAACACCTATTTCGACATCATCGACTATGACACCAGTACCAACTATGTACTCTATATTGTCACCAACTTTATCAGCTAACATGTCAGTGCCGACATCTCCTTTGGCTCTGCAGTCCATAGCTTATCCCCCGGTGCTGAAGACTGAAGCAACCATACACCCAAGACAAGATACTCCCTCATGGTCGACCCCTTTCTGGTTAACTTCCAAACTCCTTCTTAGAAAGACCTGATTCTCCCTCAGGATTGTCTGTTCACTCCACCAGGAGTCTCTCCAAAATTGACATACTGAGGTTGGACCAGTTTCTGACAGTTCCTCCATCTTCTCAGCCCCCTCTTCCTCCTGGTGCAGGGGAGTTTTCTCCCACTACCCCCTACATATATTCCTCCTCTGACCTCCTCATAGGTTTAGAGCTGTTGACTCCAAATGCACAGGCTCCAATGGTTTTGGTGCTGACAACATCTTTGTCTTCAGTTCCGGGCATGGCTCTGACTCCCTCAGTGCCATCAGAACTGATGGGTCCCTGGGATCAGTCCTCTGCTATTGGGACTGGGGGGTTTGAGTCATCTCCTATTTTTTATTTGGAGTTGACACTTTGTAACATTTTGGCCTGCACCAGCTGCAGGTCTTTCCTGACCTCTGGTTCTGGAGATGGGTCTCTCGGGGTGGGGTGTGGCTGCAGTTCCGATTTTGCCGGTCTAGGTTCCAGGAAACCATCCCTCCTCAGGGGGGCCTGCTTTCCAACCCATGGAGAGAGCCTTGGCCACTGCTACTTCTCAGGTGGCTCATGTGTTACCAGAGTGTCACCCTCTGACCCCTGTCATTCAAGAGCTTACACCAACCTTAGTTCCCAGACAGTGAGCTCCAAGGCTGCAAGAATTACCATCCAAAGACCATCCTTCTTCCAAGTCCTCCTCAGATATTCCCACTGACAAGCTCCCTCAGAAAAGACTGTGTAATAGGAAAATCCTCTAATCCCCTGAAGAGTCTGCCATTGAGGACACAGATTTTGATGAGGAGAAGGGTTCCTCCCAGTCACCCCCTGAAGATGTCTCATTTAGAGACATCCTGGAAATCCTCAAACAGAGGGGTAACTGGAAGTCCAAAGACCCTTCCTCTGAGGGGTCTGTGTACTTGCAGGCCTTTGAAGCTTACCCATCTACTTCCTGGGTGACTCCTCCCACTGACGATCTTATTAAGCTGATCGCCCAACAGGCTTGGAAGGCTCCTGATTTGACAGAACCGATTCCCCAGAGACTGGATAGAATACTCTTAGCACCTCAGGATCACCAACACTGGGTGAAAGGCTTAGCAGTAGATGCCATGGTGGTGGTGACTGTCGCTGAAAAGTAATTAGCTGAGGAAAGTTCCACTGTTCATCCCCCTAACCAAGAGTCAAGGATGATGGACAGATTCAGGAAATGAGTCTATGCATCATCAACCTTTACTATCAGATCCTTGAACTTTATGGCACATTTTACTAGTCTCCAAAGGGATCTGATCAAGGAGCTATTAGACACCCTGGCAGGAAATGTAGCTGAGGGGGCCCAGAAAAAAGTGGCCTCCCAGCTAGCTACTCTGGAGATTATATCTAATTTGTCCATGAGGCTCATTACACATGCAGCTGAAGAGGTCACCAGGTCAGATGGTTCAGGAGTTGTTATTCAACGACACACTTGGATGCACCTGTGTGAGTTTGCGGAACCTTTCAAATCTTCCTTTTTCAATGCTCCCTTTGACAGATCATCTTTGTTCATCCCGAAAGTTAAGGAAATTCTTTTCAGGTGTGAAAAAGACAGAAAGTCTCTGTCTGCTGTTGGCATATGTTTTTCTGCTCCTCAATTAGCCTATTTAAGCAATCAGAGGAGCAGGAAGGTGTGATTTAAGAATCCCCAGAAGCCTTTCCAGGACACTCGTGGTACAGACTCCCCTCGGGGCAAAGACGGGAGTTCAAATGGAAGATGCCATCCTAGAGGCAGAGGTGGCCACAGAACCAGGGATCCAGGGAGTCCTTCTCTGGCTAACCCTATCAGTGCTCCTGAAAGTAGGCCTGATTGCTTACCTCTGGAAGCAGTTGAGGGAAGATTTTTTTTGCACTCATAGGCTTGGCGACATATAACCACAGATGCCTGAGTGCTGATAATAATTTCCAGAGGTTACCTTATCCCCTTCTCCCTTTACCCAATAACTCAATTAAGGCTTCCTGATGTTCCACACAGTCAGTGGGACCAAGTAGCCTTAGAGGTTCAAAAGCTGCTAGACAAAAAAGTCATCCAAGAAGTCTCACCAGACCAAAGAGGATCCAGATTTTACTCAAGATTCTTTTTAGTGCCAAAAAAGACAGGAGACTGGAAACTGATTCTGGATATCACCATTCTAAACAAATTTGTTCAACAGTACAGATTCTGAATGGTCACAGTTCAGTCAATTCTTCCCTTTCTAGAAGAAAATGATTGGATGTACTCTATAGACCTTCAAGATGCATACAATACGCTGGTGGTTCCACTATTATTTCTACAGCCGACAACATCTCTGACCTACACACTCTAACCCAAAAAGCTCTACTTTCCACCGAACAATGGCTTTCAAAAAACTTACTAATCCTCAATCTCAAAAAAAAACAAACTCTTGCTCTTCCTGCCCCGTTCTCTTGCTCATCATAGATCATCCTTTGTCATTAAGTCTTGTAACAATACAGAAATCCAACCTGACACCCACAATAAACTCTTAGGGGTCATCATTGATGATGAACTAAAATTCAATCAACACATACAGCAATGCATAAAGAAAACCCATCAGAAACTAGGTCTCCTACATCGGGACAGAAAATACCTCACTCCTGAGGCAAGACTCACCCTTGGGCAAGCACTTCTCCTCCCCTCTCTCCTCTATGCCATCCCAGTTCTCACAAATATTCAAACAATTACCCTGAACAAGCTTCAACAAACCTACCACAAAATAGCCGGATTCATCACTAACTCCCCAAACAACACGCACCACTGTATTGCCTTAAAGTCTCTACAATGGCTGGAGCTCCCACAACTACTACATCTCTACCAATTCCACATGTTGCACTCTATGGTCTTTAAAATCTCTTGCTGTCCATCTTTATCTCTCCTAGTCTCTATCTATACCCCTTCTCGATCTCTCCACACCTCAAATCAGCAATTGCTCGATATCTACCACCCTAATAGGTCTGTAGGTAAGCAACTCTACAAACACTCTGTGGCTCAAGCTTGGAATAAACTTCCCCTAGACATACGCTCTATCTCTCACACTCCACTATTTAAAAAAGAACTGAAGACACATTTATTCAACTCCAGAACCTGTCCCTGCTATGACCCTACTTAGCTCTCCCCTCCCCCCACACTCACATCACTCTCAGTTGATCCTACTGACACTCTTGTCTCTCCCTCATTGTACAGTAACAAAGAATTTTGTTCTGAGAAGAAAGAAAGAGAAAAAAAAAAAATATTTATTTTTTCTTTCAGTTATAATCTTCACATGTAGTTGTTTATTTCTGTTATTTGTTATTATTGTTTGTAATACTTGTTTTCTTGTACTGTAATCATATATTGTATTTTCTGGAAATTTTCTCCTCGGGTCTCACTGAAAATGTGACAAAATCCCAGTTGGACTAACCCGGTTAACAAATGTCAATAAATAAAAATAATAAATAAAATGTACTATTTAATTATTCAGGTACTATATAAAATGACTGGGTCAGAATCTTTCCTGGCTTGTGAATATATATAGTCCCAAAATATGTTCCTCCCTGGTGAGATCAGATCATTGGACTGTCTCAGAAGTTTCTATTCCCAACCAACCCCTCAACCATAATCAAGCTAAAAAACTTCTCAAAAGCTGACTACAACCTTGAAAAGGAGGGTATCAGCAGCTTCACACCACCACCCCATTCAGAGGATGCAGACAAATATGTTGAATAGTGTGCCAATGCAGTATACAGGCACCTGTACAACTGCATGGGCTCAGCCATACTCAACAGAAATAAAACCTTCTCCTCAAGGAAAAACAAACCTGTTTGGTGGACATCCTCTATCAACAGGCTTTACAACAAAAGGAAGAAACTGTTGTCCAAGGGTAAAAAGGAACAAATTCCAAATTGGAAAAACTCTCTCATTAGCCTCACCAAGCAAATTAGATCACTAGTGAAAACCTCCAAAGCCAATTATGAATCAAAACTAGCCTCCAAAACAAAGGGAAACCACAAAGCATTTTTCAGCTATGTCAGAAACCTCCATGGCAAGGCCCAAGTTAGTTCCAAATTAGTACTTAACAGTATCACTTACACTGATCCTGGTGGCGTAGCCAACCTGCTAGCAGATAGGTTCAGTGTAAACGTCACCCCCCTGTCCCCCCAAAGGCCATTTTGACATCCCCAATACTTGTCCCATACCTCATATCTCCATAGATCACGTGTTAAAGGTGCTATCCAAGGCAAACAACACAGCTTTCATGGGACCTGATAGTATCCCAGGCTGTATTCTACACCATCTCCAGCAAGAACTGGATTCACCATTGAGCAACCTGTTCAACCACAGCCTAAGTACAGGCTTCATTTCAGCAGAGTGGATAAGTGCCATTGTCATCCCCTTGCACAAAGGTGGTGCCACTACTGACCCTGGAAACTATCACCCTGTTAGCTTGACAAGTCTGGTCTGTAAAGTCATGGAGCATATTATTATAGATCTTATAAACAAGGACATAAGCAATCTCCAAGCACCTGACCCCACCCAGTTTGGATTCATCAAGAGCATATCTTGCCTGTTGAACCTGGTTGACTTCTTTGAGACTGTCACCGAGGCACTGGATGAGGGAAAGTCAGTACATACAGCTTACCTTGACTTGGTCAAGGCCTTTGACATAATCCCCCACTAGGGCATCATCGAGAAGCTAACACAAGTTGGTGTAAATCCCTATCTCATCAGGTGGGTGGCCAACTGGCTCACTGACAGGACCCTCAAGGTCAAAATAGGTGCCTCCACCTCCAATCACAGACCTGTCACTAGTGGAGTTCCCCAGGGATCTGTCATGGGACCCCTACTGTTTGGCATCTACTTCTCAGAGGTCCAGTTAAAGACAAAAGGCCTGTGTCTGACCAAGTTTGCAGATGACTGTAATTTGGGTGCTGTCATTGACTCCCCAAATGATGTTAACATACTGCAAGAGGGTCTTACAGCAACTAATGACTGGTGCCAAAGTCATGGGCTCAAGCTAAACGCAAAAAAATGTATCATCATACCATTCACCAAAAACATGGCCCCTACTGATTACCACATCAACGGCAACCTCCTAAGCACAAATCCTGTGGTGACAGACCTGGGTACTCAGATTAATAACAATCTCACATTCAACCATCATACAGCGGCAGCAGTCAAAAAATCATTTTACTTGATTCATCTCATAAGTAAAGGGATTGCATCCAGAAAAAAGGAGGTTATTACCTCTCTATACTCCTCCCTCATTAGACCAATAATTGAGTATAACACCCCATTTGGTATGTACCTCGGCAAACATCTGCACCAACTGGAAAGGCCACAGAACTACCTCACAAAAGAAATCCAGGGAGTCCAACACCTGTTCTATGTGGACAGGCTCAAATCACTGTCACTCTACTTGGTATCACACAGATTGCTCAGAGGTGATCTGTGTCTTGCCCTACTAGAGATGGTCCATATCAGTAAGTCTAACTTCTCACGCATTACCCACTTGAAAGGCTAGAATCTAGTATCTGACATCAACAAAACTTGCTGGAGAGAGAGGTTTTTCTCCCACAGGCTGCCCCATCTTTGGAATAGACTTCCCATACACATCAAACAGTGTACCTTGCTGACCCTCTTCAAGCGCAGCCTTGATGTGTGGATGGGAAAATACAAATTTGTCCCCTGGGGTTTTATCTATTTCCCTCATTGACAGGGGCAACAGGTGCTGACTTAGGTTTCTTTGTGGGGATAAACTCTTGGCTAGGCTTGTAAGGTCCCCAGGGTCGTCAGCCTACTAACATCCTATGATCCTATGATAATATGAGATTCAATAATCATTCAGTGATAACTGGAATGGAAACAAAATAAATAAGTTCATATCACGTCGATGTTTAATATAGCAAAAATAACTCATAGTATAACAGCATAGATATAAAGCACAGATAAATGGAAGTGTAAGATATATGTAGTCAGCTGATTATCTCATGAATATGGAGATTTTACTGGCTTAAGTAGTTTGTCTGGAGAAAAACATATTCAGATAAATTTGAAAGTTGTACCAGTAATATATGATCTGATGAAAGTATCTGCTGCCCTAAGGAGTAATACTGAATGAAGCAGAGAGCATAGTGGTAAAACAAGCAAAGTCCACTGTGAGGGAAAATAGCATGGACACAGTCTTAAAGCCAGAAAAGATATGAATCTGTACAGATGCACAAAATCTTGATAAAGCTATGCAGAGAGGTAAATCTACTTTCTGTAGTTGTTGCACCAATGCCTAAGGCAAATTATTTTTTTTTCTGTGCTCTTATCAAACTATTTGCCCTTAAACTGCATAAAATGTGTGCATTTATTAAACCCATGGGAAAACAGACATTTAAGACTTCATTTGCTATGTTATTGATTGAAGTGTTTCATAGCACTAAAGCATAAATGATCAAATGGCTTGATGGTGCTGCGATGATGTACTAGTAATTAGTGAAATTACAGAAAACCATGCTAAAAGGCTAATGCAGTTGTTGAACAGACTGAAACAGCATAATATCAAGATGATCAGAAGTGTAAAATCAGAGCAACTGAAATAAGGATATACAATACAGTCTAACTTCAGGGGTCTGAAGCCAAACAGGTACCAAGGCCAGGGGACAGTCAAGAACTCTTGAGTCCATTGTATGATGTAATATCTTTTGAATTTTATTTCACATAAGTCAGCACTAATAGTGCCATTGAGATAGTTGTTGGAGATTTTGGAAAAAAAGATGTTGCCTGAGGGTAGAGATATAAGAACAAAACACATTTTAAAATGCTGAAGCTGTTCTTGACACAAGCACTAAAATTAAATATTTTAGTGTAAATAATTAAACAGTGGTGTATGTTTTATTTTCCGTTGCTCTGATAAAGTCCCAATTACCTAAGGAACGAAGGCCAATGAATTCTTTACCAGTGTGCTCAACTTCTTGTGCAATTAATAAACTATGAACTGTTCCTTTGGACTCATTGGGTAATTTATATAGGTAGCAGGGAATATCCCTCTGGATTCCTTCTTTTTGGTTACTTGGTTTTTGGATTCCTTGGACAGTTTTGTTTGGTTAATCAATCAGGCTACTTGACTGACTAGTTCTAAAAAAATGGAACTAGCATAGTAATTTTCTAGAAAGATAAATCAGTTGCTTATGGATCAAAAACATTCACAGATATGCAAAAGGGGCATGCATATATAGTATATGGTTTCTATTGACATATATGGGCAACATATACAGGTAGAGCTAGACCATAAGCCACTAATCCTTGCACTAGATACCCCAATACTGAAGAGAATCTTCTTGAATTTACAGAAATAAGACTTGAGAGTGAGTTTCTAAGCCAGGAAATGACATGCATATGTTGGATATACTGTGCAATCTGTACATAAAAGAGCAGCAATACTTTCCAAAGGATGAACTGCAAGTTAAATAGGTGATATTGCAATTATCAATAGAGCAAAGGACTAAAGAGTTTCAGAAATGTACAGAGACTGGTCCAGAGGTGCAGATTGTAGAAGATGAAAGAGGAATCAATATGATAATGACCAGAATAAAAATGTGTGGGTGGAAAAGACATATGCCCATGCTTGTCATTTAATTATGATTGTGAGATTAGCTGCATACATGGTGTGCAGTTTAAAGAGGTTAACTAATACTGCTTTAACCAGGCCTGCAGGAGTTAATCAATCAGACTTGGCACTATAAACAATGAGAAAATACTCAAGATATTTTATTTGGTCTTGAATATTAGTGCAAACACAGCAATGATTTCAGACATTTGTTATGTATAATACCTGTCACAATAACTCTTCAAAATATGCTATTTGCCTTATTCATTGCAAGAAAAGCTATGAAGTAAAGTTGGAAAAGATTTGATTCAGTATCAAGAAGCAGGTAATTAACATGTGGATTATTATTCGGTTTCCTATAGTTGTGACTATATCAGTCATGACAAACAAAGATGTAATGAATACCTTGAAATGTATATATTCGGAGGACATGGAATTTTGGAAGTAATAATCACTGATAACTGTTTATAGTATACATGCATGGAATTTAAAGATTTATAGTGGAAAAATTTCCACATGTAATATCCAGCTTGAATTGGTCTTTATTAAATGTTTAAATTAAGAGAACCGTAAGAGTCCATTTTACAGTTGATGAAAATAAAATCAGAGAGCATTAGCACTGAGTTTCAGAAGGATTTTAATCTAGCATTACTGGAAAAAACACATGCTGTATTCAAATTGTTCATTTCACACAAGCTTAGTTTAGTTAAGGGGGCTACATTGAAAGGAAAGATTCCTACATCTGTATTTTGGCTGTTTGATAATCATTATCAGGTATAAGAAAGACTAAATGAAAACAGTCAGAATTGTAGTCCCCCCCCCTCCTTTACTGAAGAAAGGAAGAGAAACTGAGATAAGGTGATGATTCAGGAAAGTTCTGAAGAGAAGTGGCCAGAAGAAGTTGTAGTACAGAAACTCATCACCTGAGGTAAGCTATTATCAGAATCATTGATAGGCTGTTAGAAGAAACAATAGATTTGCTAAGAAGATTGTCTTCCATTTAGAGATATATGATGTATCAAGAAGGGCAGAAGTCTTACAAAAAGACGTGCAAAGTATGTCCAAAGGAATATCAAGATTGGTATCTCAAGAGTCATTCATCCTGGATATGATTAAGTTAGAGCATTCAGATAAACTGTCAAACTCCTGAGAGCAAATTCCTTTGATGCCAACAATGGCAAAGACTGCTGAAATGTTATTTCCACAAGATTCAATAAATGGTAGATTGATCTAGAAGCCATCTAGATGCATTTACTAGTTGTAGCTACAGACATTTAAAAATTAGTAAAAAGAACAAATTATTTGTCATAGATTGCAGAGTATATTTTATTAAATGATTTTATTACAATTTTAAGTAATTTATGATTACAATCATGCACTTTCCTCAAGGCTGCACTTTTCAAATTAAATCCCTAACAGTCAAGAACTGACTAATCATGTTCAAACAGCATATGTTATTTAGATTTAAAAGAATGATAATAATTTCTCCTTTCTTTTGTCCAGTTTTTCAGTCTGTGGAGAGCCTGTCAGTGTATCAACAGCAAATTTATCAAAAATCAGTAGACTGAAAAAAAAAGATGCTGAAATATCTTTCACCGGCAGTGGATTTTTTAATTTTCTCTACTGTTAGGCAACCTCAGGGCAGGTATATATTAACTTTGGGGGATGCAGTAGGGCTTGCCCCCTGCAAAAACATATAACTTTGAGGTTCACCAAAAGGTTGTTTGGGCAGTTCTTTATCTACCAGCATTTGATGGATTTGCCATCATCAGTGTGCTTCTAAAGTACATTTACCGTTAATTTGGAAATGTGGGTTATTGTGCCAGAGTTTTTGTTTTTAGTTCATTTTTTGTTCTTGCTTTTTTAGTGAAAATAGAAAATTGATTGTGTTCTAGGCATGCTGCTTATTCCAGGCTTAGTTTCTTTTTTTTTCTAACTAGCTCTGACTTTATAGTTTTTCAATTGTGCTGCATACCAGGACTTGCTGCTCTGTTTGGCTGAGCTGCACTGTCCTGCATTTTCTTGCTGCCCACTGCTACTTGATTGACTAATTCTAAAAATATTTTACTTTGCTACCACTCCCAAGGACATTAGAGAAGTGTTTTTTTTTCATCCAATTCCCTCTCTGTGATTTCAAAGTGCATTTACTGCTAATCTTATATATATATATATATATATATTTTTTTTTTATGCCAGTGTTTTGCTCATTTGGTAGACTTTTTTCATTTTTCTTTCTATGAGAGTAGGAAATACCTGTTGCTGTGGGCATTCTACTTGCCAAGATTTAATTTACAGTTGTTTTTCTAACTGGCTGTGACTTTTAAGTGTAGCATTTAAATTATACTGCATAGCAGGGCTTGCTGATCTATTTGGCTGGGTTCTGTGCTGTATTTCCTTGCTATATTCTGCTACTACATTAACCACTTCTAACTGAAATTGACTTTGTTCTACTACATGCAGTCTTGGGCATGTCGCACTGTATATCTATATCTATCTATCTATATATATATATATGGGTCTACTGTACTTCATTGAAAAAAAACACTTCTTCAAAAAAGAACAGTAGACCCACACTTACACAGAAGTGCACTTAACTGAAAGTGCACTTTCGCAAAGAATGGTTCAATGAACCATTAAAGAACACCAAAACAACATTTTTGCAGGGGGGCAAGCCCCCTTGGACCCCCATTGAGGGGGAGGGATGGGCCCCCACACCCCCTACTTAAATATACCAACTCCGAGATCACACTACATTGGGGAAACAGGTAAATTCCCTTTTCCCCACTGTAGTGTGCTTCAGCGCCTCAATGTTCCTTAACAGTTTGTTGAACCGTTCTTCGCAGAAGTGCACTTTCAGTTAAGTGCACTTTCGCATAAGTGTGAGTTTACTTCTCTTTTTCAAAGTGATGAAGAGAAGTAGACCCATATTTATATATATGGGTCTACTTCAGTAGACTGATAGCCCACTTAACCGACAAGCACAATATCGACACCAGAAGACCGGCAGCACAGAATGTCGAAATGCCAGAATAGCGACATGGCATTTCACCAACAAGTTCCCCACATGCAGCAGTTGCCTAGCGGAGTCCAGGAAGTTTTGCTGGTAAGTCTAAATGGTGAGATCGTGATACAGTGAGGATTTGGAAATATGCCCTTTCCTCACAGTAGTGCGATCTCGGAGTTGGTATATATAAGTAGGGGGGGTGTGGGGGGCACAGCCCCCCCACATGAGTACAGTAAGGTATATTGCAGTTTGTGTAAGTATTTGTTTTGTATAGGTTTAATTGTTTTATGCAGGTTTAATTGTTTTATGCAGGTATTGGGTAGGTTAATGGGATGTGTGAGTTACATGGGTAATGGCGTTATGGGATGTTGCTGTGTAGTGGGATATGTGTGATTTTCAGGTATGTTCTTGTTTATGTTGTAGTTGTGATAGTTTAATTTATGTGTGTAATTTTGTGTAGTAGTGTGTAAGAATGCTTGGTGTGGTTTACGTTGATGTTTCTGTGTGTGTTTTGTGAGTCGGTGTTATGGTGTTCAGTAATGTGGACTGTCGGTATCCTGTGGTGTCGGAGTTTTGGCTGTCGGGTTTGTGGTGTGTTGATGTAGTGTAGGGGATCCATATATATATATATATATATATATATATATATATATATATATATATATATATATATATATTATATATAATAGGGCTGTTTTAAAGTATTTTTAAACATCACCCAACAGTTTCCACATACATCTCAGTCCCTAACCTAGTTTGATTAGTTACTAAAGGCTCCTACTGGTAGCACAGCTTGGGTATAAACTGTATTCACGTTGCATCTTTCTGTTGCTGTCATTTTTCTCCCAGCTCAGTTACACTGCCTTGCATGCTGCTGTTCTTATTTGTTTATAACATTTTTTATTGCCTGCAGCTTAGTTGTTGTCAGTTTGTTATTGCTGTTGTTATAATAGTTCCTTGTTGCTGTCAAACTAGTTCATAGCCATCATCAACAGCTAGTGATAGCCACATTTCCCTTTGTACTTAGGTTAGATATTGACAGTAACCATATTGGCTTTGCCCATGCATGTGAAAACTGAGACACTGCCTCACATCCTCTGCTACTGAATAAACTCTCTGATCTCATCTTCTCTACTACAACAATAGCATGGTTCTCCAGCTATCTCACTGACCGACAACAATCAGTAAGATGGCACTGCTCACTATCATCTCCCCTTCCAGTGAAAATGGGTGTTCCCCAAGGATCCATCCTTGGACCACTACTTTTCAATATGTTCACCAACTCACTCTACTCCTCTTGTCCACAATCCTCATTAGTCCAATATGCAGATGACTCCACAGTTATCACCATTCCTAACTCACCCTCTGAACTTCTAACAGCTACCCAGTCTTCTTTCAACTCTGTTGAAACCTGAATCACCAATAATCAGCTCCTCCTTAATCCCCCAAAAAAACAGACCCTTACTCTTTTTCTCTAAAACTGTTACTAATATCAAATCTACTTTTCAAATAAAATCACTAAATCACACTCTCATAGTTGCTGTCTCTAGTACTAAACTCCTTGGTGTAACCATTGATGATCAGCTAAAATTCGACCTCTATATAAATAACTGTATCAGGAAAATCCATCAAAAACTAGGACTTCTCTACAGAAATAAAAAATTCTTAACCAATGAATCTAGAACCACAATCACCCATGCTTATCTTTTGCCATGCCTAACATGTAGTCCAAGGTATGCTCTCAAATACTCATAAATCTTAACTCCACCTTACTTAGCAAACTCAAATCAACCTATTACAAAATAGCCAGATTTGCTGCATAACAAACCTACAAATCTCACTACTGTATCTCCCTCAAACATAACCAAGAAACGAACTAAACTTGAATGAAAATAAGAAAAACCGCCACAAATATGAAGAAAAATACTCTTTTAATGAGAGCTTTTTGATGAAGTCAAGTGTATCTACTGACGAAAGCGCTCATTAAAAGAGTATTTTTCTTCATATTTGTGGTGTTTTTTTCTTATTCTCCCTCAGACATCTAAACTGGCTCGAACTACCACACCTCCGACTCCTCTCTTAGCTCCAAATTATACACTCCATTATTTATTCACCATCCTACTGTCCAGCACTAGGCACCATAATCTCCCACTATGTCCTATCCAGACTACTCAGGAGCTCCACCCAACACCTTTTACAAATCTACAAGCCCAAGTCCAAAATAGGATCCATTACATACAGCTACCATCCCTCTATTGCTCGAAACAAACTACCACAAGAAGTTAGATCACGTTCACATCCTAAAGTATTCAAACTGGCCACTAAAGAGTATTTAAAAAGTCAATGGATTTGTACCGATTCTCAGCCTCCTTGAATATACCTTCACTAAATAACAAACCTAACTTCCTCTGTCTTACCATCATTTCTTCTCCTCTATACCAAAACATTTACAACTTAAACTAGTCTACTCCATCATTTTTACCTAACACTATCTCCTTTCCTTCTGCTGCAGTATTCTTCATAACATTTTTATAGATAATTGTGACTGCATATATATGATAACTGTTCTACAAGTTTTATTATGAATGATTATAATATTAACTGTGTTTGTAACAGTTATATTTTTTGTAACTATGTTTTGGAGCTTTTCTCCCCGGGCCTCTGCTGAAAAAGGGCTTTTACTCAGTCAGACAATCCCGATTAACAAATGTAAAATAAAATAAATAAAATAAATAAATAAATAAAATAATAGAAGCAATTATTGTATAGCACTCAAGCCTATTGACTTTTTGATGAGTGTATTTTGTGTCATCTGGATCTATTGTATCCTTATCTGTATCCATCAGGTCAATACGTTCCCTCCCATCTTTCAAAACCACTCTGAAATACTTCCTAGCTAAAAATCTGACTTTTTTTCTTGTTCAAATCCAGGATAAACTATGTCTGTAAATGTGAACAAGTACCTTCTCACGCCTTATACCTCCTTATTCTCCGTTCTTCACTTACTTCCTTACTTCTATCAAATTCTCTTCTCTGACTTTCTAAATATACCATAAGCCTGTTTTCCCCTCACTTCATATTGCAGTTCCTGTTTGTATTAGACTAACTTACAAAAATGATTATAAATATTAAATGATTGTCAGACAAGTTGCATTGATTCTTAACCAACGTTTTTATATTATCACTAATTTGTTATATTATTTAAACTGCAGATGTTTTTGCTTTATTTTTGAAGACTATAAAATTATTGTTCTTAAAATGTTTTTTAATAATTTGGAGCTTTTCTTCCCGGGCCTCCACTGAAAAGGGCTTCTGCTCATTCAGACTCTCCTAGTTATCAAATGTCAATAAATAAGTAAATATTGACTCTTTGAACTGTGTGTTTTATAGCATCCAAGCCAACCTCTCTTCATTCTATTGGCGCCAATCGAGTTTTAAGTGCATGCTTTGCGACATCCATGCTGATCTCCAGTTATACTATTGGTGGTATCTGAGCCTGCTGTTCTAGAGTATACTCTGTGTTCTAGAGTACACTGCGACTAATCTTTACTACCTGTTCAGCTCTTATACTTTTGTGACTATATCGAATTTGTGCATTGCTCACTTATATTGTAATTGTGTACTGTACCAAACTATAGTTGTCTACTGCAGTCAGATCATATTACATGAAATTTGTGTTACTTGTTTAGTATTCATACTATTGTCATAATATTGAATTTGTGTATTGTTTTTTTTCTACTGTAGATATGTGCTGCAACAATCTACAACCATGTACAATTCTGATTACACTACGTTACGTAATTTTTTCCCCTATAGGTTCAAGTGATTGTTGCATTAGTATTAACACATAGTCTCCTGTCCTAGTACATCTCCTCCAGATCACAGTATCTCTGCTTAACATATCTTCTTTGATTACTGAATAAATCGGTTCAGTATATCATTCCTGCCATTGGTAATTCATCCCACCTGGCAAACATGGACGCCCACTCTCCCTCTGCCCCTTCTGTTGCCATCCTTATTGCACATGGTATTCTGATACAGGGCAGGAACTGTCTGATGCTCATTGGTGACCACCTATGACTGTACCAACCTACCATGATTTTTGAATGATGCTATTTATATAACTTGGAGGCCACACTCTCACCTACACAGATGGTCAGTTAGGAACACATAAACTCACTGATACTTCCGCAAGATCACAGTAATCCAACATACACTGAGGTAAAATAATCATTCCAGAAATCTCCAAGAATCAGGACTAAAAAGTCTTGATAATAATCTACTAACACAACTCCATCATACTAATATAACTCAGTAAACCACCAGATTGCAGACTGCAAAGCCTTCCACTGATACTAAGTCTGAGTCTCCAGGTAGAAATGACCTCTTAACTGGTGACTCTGTCATCACGCACATTCACTAGACCGCCTCACTCAGTTAGCTGCCATTCCAGTGCCAAGATCAACAATGTCATGAGGACCCTGCTGTCCTTCAAACAAGATAAATATGACTGCAGCCTGGTGTTGGCTCATGTAGGTGGGAATGACCTGAACCACTCAACCTTGAAAGACATGCAGATAGACCTTTTGGAGATCACTATCCATGTGTCAGATTCAAGTAAGACTCTGACATTGAGTGTAATCCTACCTCTGGAATGATGTCCAGATATAATGAGAATATAACTGGCTCTATCAATTGGTTAAGCAGCTGTTGTCATTATAAGGAGAATCTAGTATGTATCAGCTTGTGAACAGATGATCAACAGCATAAATTTCTTTATCAAAGATGGTCTGCACCTTTCATTGTGTGGCTTCCACCTATTGACAAAAGGACTTGAAAACCTCATAGTGCTTTTTTTAGGTGAAGTTCACCTTCTGGCCATTCTAAAATAACATAAAAGTATGCATTAAATTGTAACCTAAACCACATCAATGATGCTCGGCTCATTATCAGAAGTTTTAGCAATAAATAAGCCTTACCTAAATTACCATACTTCCCAGTCAACACTGGTGTACCATAAGGATCTATCTTTAGTCCTCTCCTGTTTAAATTTCTCATCAACACCTAACTCACATCCATACAACAAGCCGCCCTAATACAGTAACCAGATGTTTCCACGCTCATTTGCATATCTGACAATGTAGTACACCTCCAAAAAATTACCCAGGAAGGTTTAACAACCACTGAAACATGGCATTGTAAATCACAACTCATGCTCAACCCTAAAAAACCTAAACTACTACTTTTTCCGCAAATGCATCTTTCTTCAAAAAAAAAGAAATTAAAGTCCTCTCTCTTGATAATATAACATCGACGTCAGTTCTCATAGCAAATTATTAGAGATGATAGTGGATGATAATCCTGAATTCAACCAGCATATACAAAATTGTCTAAGAAAAAAAATAAACAACTAGGGATGCTTTACAGAGCCAAAACTTTCTCACTAACACAAATAAAACTACTCTTGCCACTATGTATCTCCTCCCCACACTTCTTTATGGTGCTCCCAGCCTTCCTAACCTCTAAGCATCACAAAATCAAAACTTGAGTAATGCTATAACAAAGTTGCTAAATTTGCAGCAAATACCCCTTTCTGAACCCACCATTCTATAGCACTAAAACGTCTTAATTGGTTAGAACTACCCCATTGACTAACATATACACAGCTTCTTACCACCTCTAAAATCAGCTGGGCATTGTCTATACTTGTATCATGCTGCTAAGGCCTGGAACTCCTTATCTCTAGCCATCAGGTCAATACCCTCCCTCTCATCCTTCAAAACCATTCTAAAAGACTTCCTAGCCAACAGCTGGCAGTGTTCTTGCTCAACACCAGGATAAACTATATCACTAAATGTGTAAACCTATTCATACTTTTCATCTCCTTACTCTCCCTTTTTCCTCTTCTCAGGCTTTCTCTATAAATATACTATAAGCTTGTTTTTCTCTAACTTCATATTGTAATTCCTGATTATATTATACTAATTCACCTTTAATTTCTCTGTAAACTGGCTAAAATTTCTACAAATATTAAATCATCATCATCTAACTTATATCCATTTGTAACCAATGTTTTAATCTAGTTATAATTTTAATATATAATTTAGTATAATTATTTGAACTGTAGATGTTTTAGTATAGTTTTTTCGGGTTCCTGTTATGTAAGTGAACGCTTAAAGCTGCGAACGCTGTTTAATCGAGCATGTTTACCCGAAATGGCGAAATTCCAAAAGCACAGAACAGCGATTTTATTTTGTGCTTTTTTTTTTTTTTGCTGATCTGTGTGTTCGGCATTTTGGATTTTCAAAGTGTTTGGGTCAGTTATACAGCTTTTACAATTTCAAGCATTCACTGATATAATATAGGCCCATTTTTTCAAGACTGTAAAATCATTGCTGTTAAAATATTTTGTAATACTTTGGAAGATTTCTCTTCGGCATCCACTGAAAATTGCTTCCTACCCAATCGGACTTTCCCAGTCATCAAATGCCAATAAAAATAAATAAAATAATAAATTCCCAAATCTTGAGGTTCTCCTGCAATTTCAATGCAGCCATGTCTGTGTTGTTACAGAGACTTAGTTTCAGTGTAAAAATAGCATTCGCTTTTTATTGGCTTCAGCTCCTTCACTCTTTATTGAGATTTAGCACCTATCATGCATTCATGTCTGATGGAAATTGTGCGGGAATATCAGTGTTTGTCAGAGACCCAATTATATTGTAGCAAAATGGCAAATTTCCCATGACCTACAGAACTTACTGAACTTCAAATTACTCTAAAACAAGGCAAATTATCATTCATAGCCTGATATAGGTCACCTTCCATGTCCCCAGAAGACCAAGGAAGATTTCTAAGTGTGCCTACTGAAATAATGTCTAAATTAAAAAAAAATACCTTTTTGATGAGTATTGTCAGCTATCAGCAGCTTAATTATAGCATCTATACTGCAAAGCTTGGGGATGCCAAAAAATTCATCTGTAGTGTCGCGCATCCTGTCAGGATAAAACAGACGAACAGTTGTAGGTTCAGTTCAAGTAGCTTTATTACACAAAAACACATCAGGACTGAGGCTTAGTAACTTAAATCTAAATAAACTTATGAACAAACTGACTACTACACTCATACATGTTAACACTCTGGCTATTATCTCAAAATGGCACTGCTGCCTGCATGTGTTCAGTATTTATATGCACGAGCCTACATCTGGAAATGCTTATTAAAGTTACACACACACGCTCTATTCTACATCCTCCCTGTTTGAGAAATAGATAATATACCAAATGACAGTATTCACTGACATGCAATTACACAGAAATGATCTTTTGACATCCAATTATACAGAACTAACTCTGACATGCAATCATGCAAAATCAAACACATACAAAACAATCATGTCTAGGTTGCTGTGTATTTTACACTAGGTCTAGAAATACAACCTGATCATGTAACATAAAAATCAGAATGGATCTAGAAATGGGGACTGTCATTAAGGAATGTTCAACTTTGGGTACATCTGGGACATCATCAGGAATGGGAATGGATACTTTGACATGTTCTTCAGTATGAACATTGTCAGGGTTGCTCTGAGATCTAGGGTCTGTATCACAGGTACGATGCTATGATATCATTTCAGGCACCAGAAGAAGATGCCTGCGGTTCCTCCTGTATTTTGTACCCTCAGATTCCACCACTACGTAGGATCTCGGCTCGGCACATGTGCCTCTCACTTGACCAATTCGATCAAAGCCTTTCACCGTTTGCATCCTCACTGTCTCTCCTTCTTTCAATGGACATAGAAAACTGCTCATTTTATCATAGCTAGACTTCTGAAAGGAACGCGTCTTAAAAAGTTGAGCTTTGATTACTCTGTTGTTTTTAGCATTAGGCACCAACAAACTAGAACTGACAGACAAGGTTGTTCTGGTATGCCTAGATAGAAGCCTCTGAGCAGAAGAGCCAAGTAGGTTGTCTCAGGGTATATTTCTGAGATTAAGTAAATTCAAGAAAATATCAGTATTGGCACACTTTGACCTCTCTAGTAATTGCTTACACTCTGTACTGCACGTTCAGCAAGGCCATTTGACTGTGGGTACTCATGACTAAGAGTAACGTGGATAAAGTCCCACTCTTTTGCAAATGTCTGGAACAATTGGCTGGTAAACTGGGTACCGTTGTCAGAAATAACTTTGTGTGGACTACCATGGACTGAGAAATTATGTTTCAACTTAGTAATAACAGCACTGGATGTTGGGTTAGGTAGCAAATCGATCTCAAACCAGTTCGAATAAGAGTCTACCAACACTAAGTAATGCTGATTGTTCCACTCAAATATGTTAGTGGCTACTGTTGACCAAGGTAGTTCAGGAATCTGGCTTAGCTGAAGTGTCTCTTTCTGCAAATGCAGTTTACTACTGTTGCATACTAAACAAGGTGAAAGCACTTTATCAATGTCCTTTGACAGAGAAGACCAAAATACTAGTCCTCTTGCCCTTCTTTTGGTAGCTTCTGAACCTTGGTGGCCACGATGCAAAATCTGAATGTATTCATCTTATAAGAAAATAGGAACAATAACTTTGTGACATTCGCAAATTATACCATCTTCTGTCAGCATATCATCTCTGTATGGAAAATAAGGTTGCACTTCTGGCAGTAATCAAGATTGCTTTGCTAGCCATCCAGCATTGATGAAATGGTTGAGCTTTTGCAAAATTGGATTAGTCTTTGTATGATCTCTCATCTCATCAAGTATCGTGGTAGAAAAATTGCACACTTCCATGACATCAAAGTCAAAATTCTCTGCATCAAGCTGTTCGGTGGTATTTCTGGGTGATCTGGATAGGGTATCAGCCAGATAAAGAAGTCTGACTTTTGTATAGACCATTTTGAAGTTATATTTTTGTACTCTGAGCATCATTCTTTGCAATCTTTCTAGAGCCGTATGCATAGGCTTCTTTAAAATAGTGACTATAGGTTGATTATCAGTTTCGACTTGGATAGCTTGGCCATAAATATCATCATGTAACTTCGAACTTGCAAACACAATTGACAAAAGTTCCTTCTCAATTTGAGCATACTGCATTTAAGTTTGGGTAAGGGTTATAGATGCATAGGCAACAGGTCTGCCATCTTGAAGAATAACTGCACCAAGACCAAACTTTGAAGCATCACTGGAAAGAACTACTGGTTGGTGGACATCATAGTATCTTAATGTAGGCAGGTTGGCAATTTGCTGTTTGAGGTTTTCAAATTCTCTCTGGTGTTGTTCTAACCATGACAAGGCAACATTTTTGCATGTCAACTCTCTTAAAGGCACTAACTCACTAAAGTCAGGGGTGAATTTGCCCAGATAATTAACCATACAAAGAAAATGCTGTAGGGCTTGGGCATTGTCTGAAGCTGGCACCTCAAGAATTGTTGCTTGTTTGGAAGTGTCTGGTCGTAAGCCTATCCTGGTAAAAAAATGACCTACATAAGTAACTTCTGGTAGCCTAAATTTACATTTCAGAGGATTGCGCTTCAAGTTCACTTCACACGCTCTGTCCAGAACCTGCCTGAGGTTTCTGTCACGCTCTGCTTCACTGTTACTTCCAACCAGTAAATCATCAACTATTATAACACATGGACAGCCTGAAAAAATTGCTCTATTATACATTGAAAAACTTCACTGGCAGAATTTATTCCAAAAAGGCATCCCGAGGAATCGGTATCTACCAAATGGTGTGCTGAATGTAGTCAGTAATGAAGATTTGCACTCAAGCATTACTTACTCTTTGGATCTAAGAAAGAAAAAACAGTGGCACGTGGCATGAGGGCAGCAACCTCCTCGACTGTATGCATAGAATGATGAGGACTCTTTAATGCCTTGTTCAAGTCTTTTGGGTCTATGCATATACTGAATTCATCCAAGCTTTTCTTATGAGCAGCTATCATGGAAGACATGCACTCAGTTGGTTCCATGACTGGACAAATTACACCTTGCTGCACCATCTTGTCTAAGTGGACCTTGACTTTGTCCTAAATAGCTATTGGAACTCTTCTCACTGGTCTGACCACTGGACTGACCTATGGGTCTACTTTCATACAGCACACAACTGGAAGTTTGCCTAGCTTGTCATTGAAAACATCATCATACTCTGAGAAAATAGCGTCACTGAAGCTGGAACACGGACATATGCTTTCATGATGGACTTCTTTAGTTACAAAAAGCAGTTTCATTCTTAAACTGTCTCTGAAACATAATAATGACTGCACAGGTCTTCTGACAACATAAAATTGCAAGCTGTAACTGTTTCTATCTGAACAGAATGAAAGCACTTCTGAGCCATTGGTTTGAATCTCTTTACCTCCATAAGCAACAAGCTTTGCACAATTAGCCAAATTAAGTTGCTCACCAGCTTTCACTCTAGAAAATGTTTCTGCTGACATTACATTACACTTTGAACCAGTGTCTGCTTTGAGCTCTGTGGGTTTACCATTAATCAGGACAGTACAAAATACTTTGCTCTTTGCCAACAAATCTATTGCATTAACCTTTTCACCGACTACTAATACACCATCTACGTAGAAAGTAGGGTTGCAGCTTTCTACATGATCAACTTGTTTTTTTTGAGTGACCATTCTTAATAGTTGAATGAGGCTTGCTTGATTTACAAAAGTTTTGAAAATGGTTCCATGTTTTATACTTGTGGCATTACTGACCAAATGCTAAGCACTTCTTTTTTTAGACTCAGGATTGGAACCACAATTATGACAGTTGACAATAACACTTGACTTGGGTTTTACTGACTCACCGTTATACTGCACTGAGCATGTCTGTTTTGCTGAGCTAGTCTTGGAACTTGCTCTAGAGGCTGCTGAAACCATGTTCTTATCACTTGCAAACATACTTGTGTGCCTTTCTGTGAGCTCATGGATTGGACAAATCTCTATAGATTTGTTCAACATTAAATCACTGTCACAAAGCAAAATATTTCTCACTACAGCATTATTACCACCACACACACGCCTATCCTTTATTAACTCATCTTTCAAATCACAAAATCTGCACTTTTTAGCCTTATTTCTCAAGCCAGTGATATAAGCTGCAAACGTTTCACCAGGCTTTTGGTCTCTTGTATAAAATACATGCCTCCCTAATGTAACATTTGTCTGGTAGTTGCACATCTCTCTAAATTTATATTTCAAGCACTCAGGGTCCTCTCTTGATTCACCCGGTACAACAATATGACAGTTTTTCCCCTTCTCCTGCATATACTACTGGTGCATACACAAATGAACACTCTTTCAATGGCTTCTGACCCTGCTAAGTTAAGCAAAATAAATGCCCACATGCATGCATCTTTGTCAGAAAAAGTTGCCTGTATGAAAATATCCTATTCCTGCTAAAATACCCTCCAATTCTCTGCAATATTATGATCAAAGACAAGTGGACTGGGTCTGCGGAATGCTTCTGCCATAGCAACACACAGTAGTGAAGGTACTTGAATTTATGTATGAACATATACAGACACACACACACACACACACACACACACACACACACACACACACACACACACACACACACACACACACATATGTATGCCAGAACTTGTAATTATGCACATGCACAAAAGACTCTGAAATAACTGCACTTTGCCAAATAAGTCTTCATAGCACAAGAACACTTTAGAATCACTGTACTTTGTGAAATCACTCCTTATCAGTGTAAGAAATACTTTAAAATGACTGTACTTTGTAAATGAATTGTACACAGCACAAGAAGCTCTTAGTAAGAAACAATTTAAAATGAATGACTGTATACAGCACAAGAACTTTTCAAAATGACTGTACTTTGTGAAATAACTCTGTGCAGTGTACTAAGACTTCAGGCTCACAGGGGACATGGGCTCAATGAGAAAGTGACATTAAAACCCTTTTTAGCAGCATGTACATATGCACATTAGATAGTATGCATAATCAAAAATTTTTCAATGTCTTTTTATTTTGGTTTAGCCACAGAGACATTGGTCATCACTTATACATTTTTAAATGTTTTTAATGTGTAGTTAAATTATACACAATATATGGCTTTAGATAGATTTTTATAATTAATACACAAACATCATGTTTCTCTATATATTGAGTAAGCAATGTGATGTTTTATTGTTATTAGTCTGTGTTTTTACTACAGAAGTATGTTTTAAACAGATTGTAACTATATGTATATTATTCATGATGCTACAGATTGTGCCTTGTCTGTGATTGGTTAACAATTGAAGGTAGCACTATTTGAATGAACTAAATGTGCTGTTGCAGTTGTTAAAGCCTGAGGAAGCGTTATTTAAATGTGAAAGCGCTTACTACCCACTGCAGTTTTGTGATATTTCATTAAAGTCATTTGGATTTTTATACATTTGCTGTGGCGAGCCTCATCTGTTCCTGTTCGTAACTCTGTACAGTGTAAGAAGCACTTTGGAATGGTGGCACTCTGTGAATAAATGTACACAGCACAAAAAACTTTTCAAAATGGCTGTACTTTGACTGCACTTTGCAAAATAACTGTACTTTGCACACAGCAAACTCTTTAAAATAATTGTGCCATAATAAAGCACACACAGTGCAAACACTTTGCACACTGAGATACTTTGAACAACTCTAATTATGCATTGAATGGCTTCAGTCAACGCAAAATAGTTTGTGCCCAAAACATGGTCATTTGCTTAAAAACACGATGCAGTCACCTTGCTTTTTAAGCTTATTTTGCCCTTTTATTGTACTCGATACACCCATTTAATCTCTTATCATGCTCATTATACTTTTCTTGTGCTCATTTTACTTTAAACATCCTCTTTATGCAAACCAAAGATAATTCTGAGCCCCATATAAGTACTTCTGATAATTTTATCAAATATCATGGTTTCACACATTTCATTTAATTAATAATGTGTTGTGTGCCTTTCGCCTGATTAATAATGCGTTTTGTGCTACTCGTCTGATTAATAATGCGTTTTGTATCTTACGGATGCTCCATTTTATTTCATTGCAAAATAAATCATCTATGCAAGTTTTGGTTACCTTAAGTTTGTTTCTGTCTCTTTTTGATTGTTTCAGCAATGTATCACTCAACCTGCTCAATATACCTTCATTGTCAACTCTGCACCTCATGGCTTGAAGAAGTTGCACTCTCAACCCCGATTCTGACACCATGTCACTCGTCTGGTCTGGATAAACCAGACAAACAGTTATGGGTTTGGTTCAAGCAGCTTTATTACACACAAACACATCAGCACTGAGACTTAGTAACTTAAACTTAAATAAACTTATAAACAAACTGACTACTACACTCATACATGTCACCACTGGTTATTCTCTCAAAATGGCATGGCTCCCTGCACATGCTCATTATTTATATGAACATGTCTACATCTGGAAATGCTTCTAAAATTTACACACACACACACACACACACACACACACACACACACACACACACACACACACACACACACACACACACACACACACACACACACACACACACACACACACACACACACACACACACACACACACACACACACACACACACACACACACACACACACACACTCTGTTCTACATGTAGCAAATGCTAATTCCCTTGTACAACTTGCAAAAGTTACTGTAAACTTGTCAGAGAATCAGAGAGGCTGCAGCCAAATGGCACATAATGTTAGGTGCAGTATATAAGAGAAAACACCAAAGAAGCTGAAAGTGAGGTGTATGAAACAGTGGTGTGACCAGTACTACTGTATGATGTAGAAACCTGGGCAGTAAAGGCAGAGCAGTTTAGGAAGATATAGGTGATGGAGATGAAGTGCCAGCGATGGGTGATAGGATGCACACTATGGGACAGATGAATATATGAAGACATCAGAGTGGAAGCCAGAGTAGCACCAATTCCAGGAAAGGTCAAAAAGAACAGATTACGGTAGTTCAGGTACATGCGGAGAAACGCAGAAGACAAAAAGGTGAAGACGATTTGGGACAGACAGGAAGAAGGCAAAAGGAAACAAGGGTGTCCAGCAAAGAGGTGGATGGATTGTGTGAGAGAAGACCTGTGACAGTCAGGCATAGTGTTGAAGAAGGCAGGATAGTGGCAGTGAATAGAGAGAGGGAGATAATGACAGTTAACATAACACCATGACCCCATATAGAAAAATGGGAAAAAGGGGGTTGATGATGATGATGATGATAGCAAAGAATTTTACTCCCCTCTAACACATAGCATAAACTCAGTGATCCAGTCAGAATGTAAGAATAGACCTCATTGGTGGAACCGCAGCATTAGCAAGCTTTGTAGTAGAACAAACAGGTTATGGTCTGTGATATATCAACATTACTCCATTAAAGACTCCATCAAACAGATCAGCAAAAATCTGAAAGTTACCAATATACCTGCAGATACATTTAATGCCAACTTCACACTAGAAACAGTCTTTAAAGTTCCATGCATTTCAAATCCCTTTCTCCCCCCAAAATTATTATGAAACATGGCCTAACTATAATTTCTAAAGTTAAAACTATCATTTATGTGGGCCCCCAACAATATATCTGGTTGCTTAATTAAGAGTGCCTAGTATACCCCTTCTGAACCCATCCCCAAAACTATTCAACTTAAAACAGGGTATATTGCTGAGGTATATAAAACAACTATTGTTATGACCTTCCATAAAGGTGACACACCTAAAATCTCAGGAACCATTAACCTGTCCGCCCAGCAACCCTAAACTGCAAAGGCATGGAACATATTATATCTGATTTTATAAGCTATAATATAAGAATATTATTGCCCTTCACTCACAATGATATGGTTTTGTGAAAGGGAATTCATGTATAATACATATAAATATATGGGAACACTACTAGATCTCGAACTTTTGAAATCTCAAATTTCAAAAGCTTGAGACCATGTAGAAAAACCGCACAAGACCAGAAGCACGAAATTCAAAATCCCGATGGTAAGGGATTTTGAGTTAGCACTTCTGTTGTTGCGGTTCAGGTAAGTATGTGTGTGTATGTGTGTTTGTGAGGGGCTTTAGTGTGTGTGTGTGAGGGGCTATAATGTGTGGGTGTGCGTTTGCCTTGTGTGTATGTCTGTGCGATCTCGGAGTTGGAATATTAAAGTGGGGGGTGTGGGGGGCAAAGCCCCCCACATGGGGGAGTGCAGGGGGCGAAGCCCCCCTGCTTATCTTTAGTGTAGGGTGGTTTGTTTGGTTATGGGGTGAGGCTGTGTATATGTTTGTGTGTGTGCTGTATGTATGTAGTACTTTCGCGATTTTGAATTTCGCGCTTTTAACATGTCGGTAATGTGGGGTTTAGGGATTATAGTCTCGGTATTGTGGGCTTCGGGATTGTGTACTTTCGGTATTAAGTAGTGATTCCATATATATATATCTATTGGTCTAGGACTGATGCTCGACGGTGCTTTTCACCGAAGGCTTAATGGCAGGGTATATTTATGTGAAAGTGCTTTTAACCGAAAAAGCACTTTTGCATATGTATGCCTGCAGCCAGAGGGAGTTGTGGGGAATGACTGTTGTGGAGAGTTTACTACGGTGCGGGTAAGGGAATTTTTTTCCTTTTCCCCACTGTAGTGCATCTCGGAGTGAGAATATTGAATTAGGGGGGTTGTGGGGGGTACAGCCCCCCCACATGGGGGTGCAGGGGGTTGTAGCCCCCTGCATAAACACCTTTTTGTTGTTTTTCCTTTTTTTTTGGACAGACTTTTGATGGCTTCGGTAAAAGCGCTTTCATTAAAGTGCATTCGATGATTTTGGATTCGGACTGTTGAACTTTCATTCAACAGTCCTAAATCCATATATATATATATATATATATATATATATATATATATATATATATATATATATATATATATATATATAATATACACATATAATACTGATATACATATAATATACATATCTGGAGCATTTCTCACCGGGCCTCTACTGAAAATAGGATGTGTCCTAGTCGGACTATCCCAGTCAACAAAATGTTAAATAAATAAATATGTAATTTAGTAGACTTCTTTGAGAAAGTCACAGAAGCCATAGATAGCAGCCTAGCAGTTCATACAGTGTACCTGAATCTGGCCAGGGTATTTAGCACTATTCCCCATGTTGAAGTTGTAAATAAGTTTATAGGCCTAAAGTGGCTGACAGATAAAACCCACACAGTTAAAATAGCAGATGCCACCTCAGAAAACAAAAAAGGTGACTAATGACATTCCTTAAAGTTCAGTACCAGGACCCCTTCTGTTCAGTGGGTACGTCCTGAATCTCCAAGTTTCTAAACCAGACATATGGCTAACTAAACTTGACAATGACTGCAACCTTAGTTTTGTCATTTGTTCCATACCTGATACCATGTTACTACTGTGAAGGCTAAAGTGTGCCAATCAATGATGTACAAGAAATGGGGTTAAATTATATAAAAAAGGAAACATTGTCACCTTTGGTAAATGAATCTTGACAGCAGCTTACAGTATAGATAGCACCCCAGTCCAGACTGATATTGTTGTCAGAGATCTCAGCTTCCTCTGACGACTATGTAGCAACACTAGTCTGGAAATCATTATGTCTAGCCTAATTAGTAACTAAAGGCATCTCAACCAGGTCAAAAGAAGTTATCGCTTATCTAATCTGTGCTCTGATAAGACCAGTTATAGAATACAAAGCCTCCTTTACTATCTATCCACCCAAACACATAACATAACTGGAAATAAAAAGAGGTGCCTCACTAAAAAGATAACCTAACTAAACAGCATCAATTAGTAAGCCAGGCTTGATGATGATTTATGTCTTGCTATCCATACTGTTAATGATCCAGCCCTCCTTGATTAATAAATATCCCATAAGACAAATGCCTCCAAAAACAGTCAAACTTAGACTTGAATTTCTATCACAAATTAAAAAGACACACTGGAGGAAGTTTGCCTTTTTTCTCCACTGTTGATTAGTAAATCAGTGCTTCCCACACATCTGGAATAATTTTCCATTACATATAAAACAGGCAGATAACCCCATTTTCTTTACAACATTCCTTTAAGACCTTCAAAACTTTTATTTAAAACACAATTAAAAACATAGGAATGAGCGCTTTCGGGACCAACCCTTCTTCAGATACAAAACTGAAATTAAACTGCTTTGCAATTTCTGCACTTTCGTATGCAAGTACGTTGTGTAAAATTATTCCTATTTTTTTCTGTCTTCCTTTCATGACATAATAAATCCTTCAGATTTTTATTTCTTCTAAAGCCAAAAACTGTTTTTTCTCCCACTACCTTGGCTATTTTTTCATCCGTCAGCAAAACATTCCAATTCTGTGAGGCTCTAGACTGAACTGGTGTTCCATCCTGTTGTCTAAGGGAGAACCAAGGCCTAGACCTATTACTTCTGTATTGTTTGCTAAGGTCTAGGCCTTGATTCTCCCATACACAACAGGATGGAACACCTGCTCAGTTTAGAGCCTCACAGATGGATAATGTGAGGCTAATGTTAACAAATAGGAATAATATATTATCTATTACATCCTCCAATGGAATCACTATATCACCAGAAGCTCACACAAAGCTATTAGGTGTTACCATTGATAACTCCCTTAAATTTGACACCCATTTCAATCTTACCATCAAAACCGTCAATAAAAAGCTTGGCTCTCTCTATAAAGTAAAACACTTTCTCACTCCTCACGCTAAAATTACAATTGCCAGCACACACCTACTATCAACTCTTTTCTATGCCTCCCCCCTCTTTACAAACCTAAACAAGACAACCCTTAACAAACTTGCTTCTTGTTACAATCACATAGCTAGATTTGCCACAAATTCCACCTTTAGAACGCACCACTGCACTAACTTGAAGCAACTAGGGTGGTTAGAGTTTTCCAGCCAACTCCATTTCAACCAACTCAAAACGGCTCACCAGATACTGTATCACCCAGAGAAAACACCAGCTCTGAAAAACATCATTCACCCCTATATTAACCTGCAATCTTTACGCTCCTCCAATAAGATCTTAGCTCAAACTACCAAAGCCAATAATTCTGCTGGGGATTCTCTATTCTCAAACTTTGTAGGTAAAATGTGGAACTCCCTACCGACCATGCTCACCTCAGAACCCTCACTCCTACAATTCAAAAAAAAGCTTAAACCCCATCTCAATACTCTCTGGCAATGTCCCTGTTCCAAACCTGATTAACCACTATCATTTACCCTTCTCTTACCTCACTATCCTTAACCGCTTTTTAACAAGGCGCCTCGCCTTTGTAACTGACCTATGTTTTTTTTTATATGCTGCTATTGTTTTTTTTCCCAAGATATGATGTATCTTTATATTGTATTTAGAACTCAACTATCTTCCTTTTTTTGCATTAACAATGTTCATATGTCTGTTATGTACCTGGAGCTTTTCTCCCCGGGCCTCCGCTGAAAATGGACATGTATCCAGTCGGACTCTCCCGGTTAACAAATGTAAAATAAAAAAATAAAAATAAATAAAAATAATAAAACAGAACTGGAATGTTTTTCTGACGGATGAAAAAATAACCAAGGTAGTGGGAGAAAAAACAGTTTTTGGCTTTAGAAGAAATAAAAATCTGAAGGATTTATTATGTCATGAAGGGAAGACAGAAAAAAGTAGGAATAATTTTTTCACAATGTAGAGGTACACGAAAGTGCAGAAATTGCAAAGCATGTGAGTACATTGTGGAGGCAGAATTCTATGTACACACTCTATCTGGAAAACAATATACTGTTTTGATTTGTATGCAGATTGTAGAACAAAGAATGTTGTTTACTTGGCTGTCTGCCAGGATTGCAACTCATTCTATGTAGGAAAAACTAACTCCATTCTGAAAAACAGAATTTTGAATCATTTGTCCTCCGTAAGATTAAAACATGAACATAATGCACTTTTCCAGCACATTTCTAGGTATGAAAATCATAAGTTTAAGTTTATGGTTATAAAATGTGTAAATAAAAACAAAAGTGGAGGTGAAATGATTAATGAGACAGAGTTGAATTAAACTAAATGGATCATTGAGCTAGCAGCATACAAAACCCCAGGTTTAAATGGGGTTGTACCTTTAAGACCTGCACTAAAGAAATGGAGGGTGCTGTACTGAACGTTAACTGAAGAGCTATATAAAAACTGCAGTTTCAGTTGAGTTTTGTATCTGAAGAAGGGCTTGGTCCCGAAAGTGCTCATTCCTGTGTTTTTAATTGTGTTTTAAATAAAAGCTTTGAAGCTGTTCAGCGTGGTGGCCATTACCTGCTTTTTTCTTCTTTCCTTTGGAATCTTTATGGGCAGGCAGCCTTTGGTGGAGTAGCTACAGTTCTTTTTGGTTTGGCATTCCTTTAAGACCTGAAAACTCAATGACCCATTTAAGAGATTATTAATAGCCTATTTCACACATAAACTTATGCTGTTTGCCTTCCAGGTATCAGGGAATTAATTCTGAAAAATCAGCACACTCAACAGTCAGATGTTCAGTTGCCCTTCTTGTTGCCTCAAAGACCCAGTTTTTCATGCGTGATGTCCTTGAATTTGGGGAAAATATTGTTAATATAATATTTGTCCATCAAAACAAGTGTCTGGATGGCAGGAAATATCTGCCTGTGCTAGATAGCAGTGTATATAGGCTTGTTCACAGTAGTAATTCACTAGTCATGAATAAAAAAATGTGATTTCTTACTATTGTATGTATAGTTAATGTCATTTTTATATTCATGTTCAGATCCAAAAGGGTATATAAGGCAAATATGCAGAATGATGAAAGGGATGTATAAAAAAATCACTTAGTTCTCTTGGTTACAATGGATTCACTATCAGGGACGTTTAAATTGTTTTATATTTTGTGTGTTAAGAGCCCTGAGGCAAGAAACATGCTTTAGACAAATTTGAAACATTTCTTACATTTAAGTGTAATACTGTTTTTCCATTTAGTCTTAATACAGAATTAATGACACAATACATATTTAATTTCTTAATCCCATTCAAGTTTAGTGGCTTGTCAATTGTAAATTACTTAATTGATCTATTCAAATGTTGCTGATTGGTTAATTACTTATGGTCAATTTATATTTGAATGTGTCACCTAAGTCTCGAAAGATTTTTCTTATCCGCTTGGGTTCTGCGTGTGGTGGGCTTGTGAAAAATATTGTTATGTTGAAATGGGAAGAAAAATACCTTTTCAAGTCAGAATACATGAACTTCTGTAAAATGTATACACGCTATTTGGATGATACTTTTCTTACAAGGGAAACAGATTTAAACAATTTCTCAAAATTCAACAACTGATTTCCTTAAATTCACCTTTGAAACCAATGTTTCCACTATTGCTTATTTGGACATCTCCTTGACCAAGGATGTCCAGCAAAAAAGATTTCTATCTAAAATTCACTGCAAACAAACTTTTTTGAATACCTATTTACACCATTCCAGCTCCCACCCCTTTCATCAGAAACATACAGTGGTCAAGGGTCAGTTCGTAAGAGCTGCACATGGTAACACAATGAGAAGATTTTCTGGACAAATGTGAACACATCAGGTCCATGTTCCAGGCCAGAGATTATCCATCTAATCTGGTCAATGAGTTGATGTATGAAGTCATCAACAAACATGAGAGGCATTTTTTACACCTATTATCCAAGATGAGCCCAGCATAACTCATATCACTTTTCAGCATTCCACAATAGAACCACCTCTTTCCTCTTCTCCCATACTCGAAGCAGGGCATACTTTCTACAGGCCTGAATTTCAGTGCTGTCTTTATTACTCCATACAGTGTGGATAGCAGAGACATAAAGAGAATTTTGGAGAAGAACTGGGCTCTGTTGAAAGAAGACACAAATATGCTGAATAAGGTGGGTGACAGACCAAATGTAGTGTATAAGCGTGGCCACAACTTAAAGAAAATAGTGGAATATTTTGGTACTGGGAATTGTTTTCCCCACAAACAATTGTAAACTGGTAAAATGTGGCTTCTGTTCTATTTGCAAATTTATAGTGGTATGTGAAGAATTCAAGGTCGGTAACCAGGCTTTCAAATTAAAAGGCTCATTTAATTGTCTCACTAGTGGTGTTGTATGCATTGCTCTGTGCCAAAACTGTCTAGCATTTTACATTGGTAAAACCAAATGTAAATTAAAAGACCATGTCTTCGAATGGGTCCCCTTCAGTAGATCGAACTTTTACATGTTCGAACCTCATATGGCCGAGACCATATGTTCGAACTTGTAAAAGTTCGATCAGACTGAATGGAGATCTCCATACAGTGTGGAATGGGAAGATTTCCCATTTCTGCAATGCAGTGCGATCTCAGAGTTGGTATATTTAAGTAGGGGGGGGGGCTTCCCCATGTGGGGGGTACAGGGCAGTGTAGCCCCCCTGCCCTGCTACAGTCATTTAGTTTTGTTTTTTGTTGTTTTTTTCTTTTTACTTCAGTGTTCGAACTTTTACAAGTTTGAACATATTGTCTCGGCCGTATGTGGTTCGAACTTGTAAAAGTTAGATCTACTGAAGTAGATCCGTCTTTGAACATATAAACGGCATCAGAATTAACAAGGGAACAAATGCTTTAGCCAAACATGTTGCAGATGTTCCGGGTCATTTTTTTCAAATTTGTGATCATTGAGAAAATAACACAAGATGAATGTAGTGGTCTGTGGCAGCTGTATCTAGAAAAACATGAGCTATTTTGGCAACTTACTCTCCATGCTAACAGCTGGCCCAGACTTAATGATCACACCTACATTGGTTGTTTACTTAAACTTAATGCATTAAAAAATATAAAATAAAAAAAATGTAGGTTATTTTTCAATTCTCTTCTTATAGTTCCTTATTACTATATCTTGCTTTCTATATCAATATTTTTTGGATATTTCTTTGAATCTTTTTGTTGTATGATAACACAAAATTTTGGGTTTTATGTTTTTTATTTTTTTTATACTTTTATTATGTCTTTTATGATTTGTCTATGGTTTGTTATGTTAAACTAAGTTTAGGTAACATATTTTTGCAATGCTTACTATCCATGGAACACTATGTAATTTAAGCTATGGGGTAAAAATTTTGATAGAGGTGTATAGCTTTAAATTTCATGAATGAAAGACGACTATGTTCTCATGTGACCTAGGTTGTTATATAAGCTACATTTCAAATGTGTTTGGATTTTTGCTGTTTTATCTCAAGAAGTTTTGCATTTATTAAAATGAAAGCACTAAAAGTAAACATTTCAACAACTTTTGAGTGTTTTTTTAGATTGTTTCCTGCTGGAACTGTGAATTGGAGTCTCTACAGTAATGTATTTTTCTTCTTGGTTTGTAAACTTTGTTTTTGAATACTTTGGCTTCATCCAGGTCAGTACTAGTCTGTTGACCCAGAGGACCATTAGTACACAAGACACAATACCTCAAATTGTAGATACCCATTAACATGACTCATTTATATGTAGTTTTGACCCTTTTCAATGAAGGCTTGAGGGGTCACATTTAGGGTGTATTTATGATTGCCCATTTATTCATCCAAGTTACATTTAAAAGGGAGCACATCAGTTCACCGAAGGCAGTTTTAGCGAACGTAAAATGATCGAAGCAAGCTTGATGAAACTACATTCAGTGACAGTGTCTTAGTTTTCTCCTCCACTGTTGTAAGACCTTGGAGTTAGTGTGTGTGTGTGTGTATATATATATATATATATATATATATATATATATATATATATATACGTGTGTGTTTGTGTGTGTGTGGGGGGGGTTCTCCCCAAATTGGGGCAGGGGTGTTTGCCTTACTGGAAAAAAATCCTCAGGATGTTCACTGAAGGTGAATATGTTTTTGAAATTTTTACATTCACTAAAACTGCCTTCAGGCAGTCATCATTAATCCTGCTTAAAGTTGGTAAGGAAGCTGCTTTGCTTTACATCCAAAAGAAATCTATTCCATAAAAGAATGATTTTCTATGATATGTATCTATCTCAGCAGATAATCCTATTTACGTTTCAGTGGAAGTTAAGATCTCTTGAGTGGGTGTTGGGGGTGTTATTAGTTTTGTGGATGTGCAGGAGGCTGCATAGGCCTGGATTGTTTGAGGCTTTGTGGGATAGACAAAGGTCAGCTCTTAGGAGTCTTTAAGAAACAGAAATGGGTGAGAAAGACAGAGCACTTTAATTTGGTGTGAGTAGCTCAAAAAAGTCACACCCTTGTTTATCTTAGTAAGGAAATGCCACTGTCTCTCAAGCTGGGTCATATGTTTAGACAGGCACATACTAAAATGGCCATTATACTATATTATGAGCCTGATAAGGGAGGAGTAGAAAGGGATAACTTCCTATATCTGGGAGAAATACCGCTGTGATTGGTCTGGTAAGATAAAAAGGGTTTCCTAACAACAGTGGAAAGAAATGTAGAAGTCAGGTAGTGAGTTAATGACTGCTCCAGGTTTGCAGTCATCTCCAAACTTGGTCAGCCACATGACTTTAATGTCAGACGACATCAGAGAAGTAAATACGAAAGAAAGGTGGTCCTAGGACCAATCTCTGTTGAAACATCACTAATAACTACTGCTTTTGAAGAGACCATGCCTTCCACACTAATAAATCCACAAAGCTGGACCTAACGGAGCCAAAAGGAAATCCAACAAACTACACCGAGTGTTGAAAGTTTAATGTAGTACTTTAAAGTGCTTTTCGTCTGCAACATATGCAGACTTCCTCAGAAACACATTTAAAAACTTCAACCGCTCTTTATAAAAAAGAATTCAAATAAATTCAATTACCTAATTAGTAGAAATAATCAATTTAACAGACAATTAGATGTTTTAACAGTAGGTATCCAAGGATACAACCACCATTCAACAAGTTAACTCCACCCTCCTCCCAAAGCAAAAGTAAATTTACAATTCCAAATCGCAGACCTGTAAGCTTGTAAATTCTCACTAACAAACCCACAAAAATAACATATTATTTCATGACTTACTTATATTGAGTATAAAATCAATAAAACTACTCACAAAGTATGATACCACATATTATCCTAAAAACCATACATTACTTATAAGAAACTGAAACAAACATAATTCTACTAACAAGGAAGTACACCAGTAATAAATGCATAATTAATGAATGTGTGTTAATTCTAATAAAAATTGCATGACTACAGTCAATACTAAGTGTAATACTGTAGTCTTACGGTGTTAAAAAGTTTTTTGTTATATTAATCTATATTGCACTAATAGGCTCACAACCAACTCATCTCTGCAAGCTTTTTAATTTTAAAACACTGCTTATTGAACATGATTCATTCAAACCTGGGAATGTATACACATTTAACCTGATCTGCCATTTAAGTTCTGATTCTTCTAACAACAGGGGTAATGGAGCACCCCTCTTGCTTTCTTGTATTTGATCAATAACTAAGAACCTAAAACTATGTTCCATGTGACTGAAAATGTGCTTGGCCAGTGCATTATCCTGTTTTTTCTTAATAATGGCACACTGATACTCATAAATTCTTTCTCGTAATCTCCGCTCCGTCTTACCCACGTAAAACGCGGGCATCTTTGGCACTTAGCCAGATATACCACCATTTTTGAGTTGCAACTGGCTCTACATCTCAGTTTATATTCCTCGCTTTGCACTACAAATCTGTTGCTTTCCGCTATATGCTTGCACTGATTTAACTTTTGTTTTCTAACTTTTCTTCTCTCTCTTTTTCATTTCTTAACCTTTTAAGGCATTTTTGAAAAAAAAAAGTTTCATATTGTTTTACAGGTTCATTTCCTTCCTGAGTTTCCACCTCTTAGCCTCCTTCTTTTTTAATTTCTGTAACATTTTGCAATAAAAAAGTTTTCAGAGCAGCTGGTATCCCATTTTAGTATATTTTTACCTTTTGCACAGTGTTCAGAATGATCAAAACCATGCAGTCTTCCAAGGTCTACCCCATAGGTTCATAGGTTCATAGGTTCATACTAGGCTATCTGCCCTAGGGCATTTATAAGCCTAGCCAGAGTATGTTTGGCTTTCGCCACCCATTTTAAATTAATTTTGCTATGCCCTTTTTCGAGGTTAGTATACTGTGCCTCTGTCTAACAGTGACACAGAAGTGATACTAACCTATGATCTCCCATCCACTCATCAAGATTCCTCTTGAAGAGAGTCAATGAGGGACTCTGCCTAACCTGGACTGGGATTTTATTCCATAGTGAAGGGAGCCTCTGGGTTATGAATCTGTCCCTCCAGCATGTCCTATTTATTTCAGTGCTGAGGTTCAAGTCTCTGGGATTTGGATTTTTGAGGTGCAGCATGTCCCTATTCCGGGTTGGACATGGCCTGGCACAGGTCACCTCTGAGCAGGCGGTATGCCACTGAGTAGAGCTGGAGGGCAGCATATGGCATCTGTTTGAGCCCTTTGATCCTCTTGGTGAGGTACTTTTGGGGTCTTTCCAGTTGCTGCAGGTGTTTGGTAAGGTACATCCCAAAAGGGGCATTGTACTCGATTATGGGCCTGATGAGGGATGAGTAAAGAGGCACGATGACCTCCCCTAATCTAGATGTGAATCCCTTCATGCTTAGGTGGGCTATATAAAATGTTTTTCTAACCACTTTGGCCACGTGGTTGTCAAATGAGAGATTGCTATCAACTTGGGTCCCCAGGTCCCTAATGACTTCTTCTGTACTTAATGGATTACCACCTATGTGGTAATTTGTGGGCACTTTGTTTTTGCCAAAGGGGATGACTATACATAGCTTGAGGCCATGGCTCTGGCACCAGTTGTCTGTTTCTATGAGGCCCTTTTGGAGGATGCTTGTGTCGGCTGGAGAGTCGATTATGGCGCCCAGTTTGCAGTCATCTGTGAACTTGGTCAGCCACAGTCCTTCCGTGTTGGCCTGTACCTCCGAGAAATATATACCAAACAAGAGAGGTCCCAGGACTGAGCCTTGTGGGACGCCACTTGTAACTGGTTTGGAGTCTGACATGGCTCCAGCAATTCTAACCATGTGGGTTCTGTCCTTGAGCCAGTTTGCAACCCATCTAGTGACATAGGGGTTTATATTTAAGCTGGTGAGCTTATCTATAATGCCTGAGTGGGGTATTGTATCAAAGGCTTTTGCGAGGTCCAGATAGGCTGTGAGATAGGCATACCTCTCAACCTCAGAGCAAGAAATCTGAATAAAGCCGTAAATAAATGTGGGACAAAGGCCCAAAACTAGGGACAATTTTTAAATATTGCTCTTACAAATTTAGAAAGTTAATAGAATAACAGGTTTTAGCATTAATTTTCTGAAGGATATGAAGTCTGAAACTCAAATGTCTGTCATTATTTTCTAACTGCAATCTGTAATGATTTACCACTAATTTGCCGGAAAACCACAAGTATATGAAAAACAGACCAAAAATATGAGGACAAAATCTGGACATTCTGCAAAAATCTGTACAGTTGATAGGTATGACCACAGGTACACTTACCCACAGACTTAAGTAGATATGTCATTGTCCTTCAAACTCAACCAAAAAAACGTATAGCAATTTCCTCTAGGTATACAGCATTCTACTTTTATACTCGATTGAAAATTAGGCCAAAATGAGAAGAACCATTAGCAACCAGAAAATGCTGGTAAGAGACTAATGTGTTTAAGTGGCAAGAAATGCTGAAGGTAACACAAGGTAATGGCACTTTTAATAGAGACCTGCAGCAAACTGACACCAGTAAGAGCATGAGACAGATGCTGCCATCACCCACAAAGTCCTTTACTGACAACAACTATTCAGGTTATGAAAAATGATGAGAAACAGATCAGTCACTTTACTGTTACAAGAATCTTCCTTGAAATACATAACTTAAAACATGATAAATTCTGGACTACAACAAAAGAGGAAAACAAACTGGCATCTAACACATACAGATCCATCCCTGGATTTCCAGTCTCCAAATAAGTTGTCCACTTAAAAGCGGAGTGACCATGGGTTATTACTATACTGAAGCACAGTGATGTGATATTAGGCAGGGTGAGTAAATGCAGTAGGAGGAGCGAAGTCTTGTTGTCTCTCTGCATTTTTCACTATTCAAATGGCTCAACAGCAGTAGAATAGCCCTGCACCGCCAAGGACAAATGAGGCCAATGAAAACTAAAGGCACTTACTGGCGGCAGTGATGTCATAATGTCAAATACTAAACTAGTAAGTAATTCAGGAAGGAAATATTAGTGATACTTGCTCTTCTTCAATGCTGTATTACTTGGGGATATTCGCTAAATTCCCTGTCCTGAATTAATAGCATCATTTAGATTCAAGTATCCACTCATTAATCTAATAATGGTATTGTCGTGTTTTAAACGGACAACATTAGTACATGGTTGGCTATACAGATACTTTGAGAACAGTTTTCCTGAAGGTATTTTTTCTGTGCGTGTGTGAGCATTTCAGAACACACTGTCCTGCATAGCTCTATTGTTACATATTTACTGTCTATAACTATGTTAGTAATACAGTACTATAATGTTAGTAGTACAGTCCTATAATGTTAGTAATACAGTGCTATAATGTTAGTAATACAGTACTATAATGTTAGTAATACAGTGCTATAATGTTAGTAATACAAGTAATACAGTGCTATAATGTTAGTAATACAGTACTATAATGTTAGTAATACAGTGCTATAATGTTAGTAATACAGTCTTATAATCTTAGTAATACAGTGCTATAATGTTAGTAATACAGTACTATAATGTTAGTAATACAGTGCTATAATGTTAGTAATACAGTACTATAATGTTAGTAATACAGTTCTATAATGTTAGTAATACAATACTATAAACTATTACTTATTTACAATGCTCGATTGTTTAATTGTTTGCAGTTTGCTGAATAGATGATTCAAGTCACTTGGATTTACCTTGTTTTTGGGGTTCATCAGGACTGTTAAGTGTCTCATTATAGTATTCAGAAAAATAGTTTCATAATTAGTACAGTTAGTACAAGTTAATTAGAATATGATGCAGTAAATAAAACAGAAATGTGTTTACAATAAAAAATAAAAATAATTTATACATCACATACATCTGGTGGGAGCTACATAACAGCAAGTAAGACATGATTCAGAGCTAACTTATTATATTTAGCAGGCAGAGGAAGTTTTTGCATATCACTTATGGATTAATTTAATCATTTTAATTTATTTATTAACCAGGCAAATGAGCTGGTCATTCTTGGAACACTTTCAACCTCAGCCTGACTGTTTTATTGTCACCAATCAAACAGAATGTTTTAGGGAATTGAGACAACACTGGAGTCCTGAGAGAAAATGCATGCACATGTACAGAGAACATGCAAAACTGAACACAGCCAATAACCGATGGTCAGGACTGAACCCAGAGCTCTGAAGAAAACATCCTACTGCTAAGCCATTGTGCTGCCCACTATAAATGTTTGCCAAGGGACTGTTGATGAGATTGTAGCAACTGGACAAGTATTAGAGTGAAAGGATTGTGTGTTCTTCAAGTAATAACTGTACAGACACACTTAGATTGTATTTATTTATTTGTTTGTTTATTCATTCATTCATGTACACCTTGCTGGCCTCAGTAGTCTTACTGGGCAGAATTTAATTACAGAGGAAAGTCGGGAAAACAAATTACAAATTATAAAAGTAATATGTTTCATACAGGCAATGAAAATGCTATAAAGGACTTACTCCCTTCTCTAAACTATGGTGCCCCTCTACTCACAAACCTTCAATCCTCAGTAAAAGCTAAGCTTGTGACATGCTATAACAAAATCCCCAAGTTTGCTACCAGTGCTAAATATTTCACTCACCACTGCATATCCCTTCTCTCCCTTAACTAGTTAGAGCTTCCTCACTACCTCAGTTACCTGCAGTTAACCACTGCAAATAAATTAATTTAGAAACCTTTGTTCTGCCCTGCCCTTAGTTTGCTATTTAACCACTATCTACCCACAAGATCTCTCAGATCAGAAAATCAGCAACTATTGCAGTTCCACAAACCCAGACTGCTGGTCAGAGAATTTATATACTCCTATACCAAACATTCAGCCTGGAATGACCTCCCATTAGCAATTAGAACTATTCAAACCTTATCTTCCCTCAAAATCTCTCTACGTACACATCTCTCCTCACACTGGAACTGCACATGCATTATGCCCCCAGCCTCTAAATCTTAACAACCTACCACTTTCAACTTTTCATCCTTCAGTTTCATCCAGACATTTTATTATCTCATAATAAGACATTGTCATAAAACTGACTCTCCTTTGGCAATCGTTCACATAATCTTAGCCCTTTCATTACCTTTCTTATCCACGTTGTTACGTCAGCTTGTAATAGTTGTTACAATTTGACATTTGCTTTACATAGGTGAAATTCTTCTTTTGTGAAAGGTTTTATGTAATCAATTATTTCTTTCTTAGGTAATATGTAATTGTTCTTTATGTAAATTTATGATTTTTTTCTGTTATGTTGTTGTTAACTGTGGAGCTTTTCTACTTGGGCCTCCACTGAAAACAGGTTCATACTGGCCCAATGGACTACCCTGGTAATCAAATGCCAATAAATAAATAAATAAACATTCAGAATCACAACAAAGAATATTGAATGAATGATGTACAGTCTAGAAACCTGTGTTGACTTAAGTATATTCCAAGGGATGCAGCCTTGAGTTTAGAGTAGGCTCATGAAGGTATGTACAGAAATGAGCTATTATGGGTAGGTTGTTTGCAAATAAGAACAGCAGGAACAGGGCTTTGGAAAAATGTATAAAATAAAGAGCATCAAAGAACAGAAGAACAGTTAATAAAGAATATAGAAATTATGTCTTTCAGGGAAGGGAGTTAGGGTGAAATTTAGTGAGAATGGCCAGGTTTTATTGTGACAATGAAGCCCGATGCATCAATTGTTCATGATGCCAGGAGAAATAAAACTAAATGATAACTAATTTGTAAACTGACCAGATACAAGACAGACATATCACTGATAAGGGAAGGCTTTTGTGACAGAATTGTTCTTTTTTTAATGAACACAGATGTGAAGCTTTCATTTTAGGTTTGTCTTATACCTCAGTACTCAATGCTCCAGCTGGAAGCATAGGACAATAACACCCCTGCCAAAATGTTGAGTGGGTATTACAATTAGCTTGTTAGTTCAGTTTGCACGTTATACCTGGACTGTATTCATATTCAAAGAAATTAGATGGTAAGAGGAAATTTACATTTACAGCAGAACTGGAGAATTATAATATTTAAAAACATACTAAAATAAAAGTAACAGGCACCATACAGAAATGTTTGTAGTTTTGACCTTTGACTCAGTTGCTGTTGAGCAGTCCAGCCATGGCAGGTTTGGAGAGGTAATAAAGGTTTATGTACATGTAGTACTATATACTTATATTTATTTATCTATGTATGTTTGTTTTGTTAATGGGGCTAGTCCTAATGAGATCAAGCAAGGGGTCCCAAAGGATGAAAATCCCTAAACTAGATTTAGAAGTAGAACAATACACTATGGGCAGGATTTACAAAGGCTTGCACGGAGTCTAAGAGTAGTGTAAGACTCCATGCAGCCTTCGCGATCCAGGAACAGCCCTAAAGTCCGTGTAAGAGACCACCTAAAACGTCTCTTACACGGAGTGGGCGTGGATATGCTAATCACCTCACTTGCAGCCCAAAGGCATGCAAATGAGGTAGATTAGCAATCCACGAAGCCCAAAGCAGCCCGTGTAAGAGCCGTTTTAGCTGCAGAAATGTACTCAGTTGACAACTGAGTACGTTTCTGCAAAAACCACAACGGAGCCATGTCAGCTCCAAATAAAGGGTGCATATGTGTCAGGCAGCATGCCAATGGCCAAATATGTAGCCATTGGCAAGGTACCCTGATGCAAATATGAAAAATAAATAATTTTTTTTTCTGCGATCGCCGATGTTTAAACGCAGCGCAGCCCCGCGCCAACGGGCTGCACTATATAAACCATAAAAATGAAGGTTATAAACCCACAAATGTGGGTTTTATGCAATACATGGATTTACAATGCAGGGACCAGCAGACCAAAAACAACATGACTACCGTTTAGTGGTTGCTAAGGGGGGAAGCTGAGTCTAAGACATGTAACTAAGCATTAGTAGGTAATCTAATGTAAATGAGTGTTAGGATACTGAATTCCACTGTCACAAAGCAAATGAGCACATTCTGAGTAGTGTAAGAGATACATAAGGGGGAGGAATAGAGTAGGAGATAGGTGACATCACAGGGGGGAATGGTAGAAAGAAATGCAGTTCATTGGAGGTTAGTGTTACATGACAAATGTCAGACACATATCATGGAAAGAGGAGTGCCACAAGATAAGCATGGGAAAGTCAAGAAATGGAAGGTGTACACTGTTGCTTACACCAAAGTTTCTTGCTGGGCGTGCATGCGCACGTGTGCGCACCATGAAGCATGAGTAGGGCAGTGTGCGCATGTGTAAGGCAGACTGAGCATGTGGGAGCCTGTTGGCAGACTTGTAAGACTGTTTGCACTGGTGTGCGCGCGTTTTAACCCGAATAAGACTATTGTAAACTGTGTAAGCATGTGTGCGTGCGTGTAAGCCACTGTGAGCGTGTTTCTGCTGGTATGCACGTTGCTCCCCCCTGAGGAAACAGAAAGGAAAAAGGAAGCAACAGAATTAGTAGGAAGCTAGCAGGGAATACTGCTGGAGCTAACAGGTGAAAACAATTAGAAGCAGGCAATTACACAAGCAGAATAGTAGCTCAGCCAAGCACTTAAAACTCTGCAAACAGCAGTGCAGGATGTTTCTCTCAAGAGACACTGCAAGACAGGAGTAAGCTATTAGAAGTGAAAACTGAAAAAGCTGAACTCAGAGCAGAAATGCTAAGGGCTGCCATAGCTGTCATAAGGAGACATAGGCTACTTGCTGAGGGTGGTGACAATGCAGATGGTGCCAGACAACCCACAGTGAGGAGACGGAGAAGAGTGTACAGGCCCAGGGTCACCTACCACGGGTTACATGAGCTGGAGATAGTAGAGCGCTATAGAGTGGACAGAGACCTCCTGCAGCAAATTGTCGAGCTGTGCAGGCCACGCCTCACACACAGAACCAACAGAGGGGAACCCATCCCAGTGGAAACCAAGGTATGTATTGGCATAAGAATACTAGCAACAGGTACCTTCCAGAGACCAACTGGTGATATGATGGGGATATCACAGGCATCAGCCTCCAGTGTACTGCACCAGTTCCTGGATGCCATGTCAGCACATGTCGGTGATCATGTATATTTCCCCAATGCCCATGAGGTATTGGCCACCAATATGCGTCTCTTCCAGCAAATAGCAGAATACCCTGAGGTAGTGGGTGCAATAGACTGCACGCACATATGCATCAAAGCACCAGCCGGTGAGTGGGGTAGGGCCTACATTAACCGCAAGAGCTTCCCCTCCATCAACTGCCAGGTCATGTGCGATGCCCAGGGCATAATAATTAATGTGTGTGCTGGCTGCCCTGGGAGCTACCATGATTCCCATATCTGGCATTTGATGCAGCTGTACTAGACATTTGCCAATGGGGACATCCCACATGGACACCTAGTGGGGGATGCAGGTTATGCACTGGAGCCGTGGCTGATGACACCCATCAGAAACGCACACACACCTGAACAGGAACGCCATAATGAGGCACACGCACAAACACGTAATGTAATAGAGCGTGTGTTTGGGCTGCTCAAGTCACGGTTCGGGTGTCTGGACACATCTGGTGGAGCCTTACAGTACTCACCAACTACATGTACCCAAATTGTCATGGTATGTGCTATGCTTCATAATATGATCTTGCGAAAACAGATGCAGCAGGATCAGCATAGGGCCGGGCCAAACAGCCCCCCACCATTGCCAAGTCAATCACAGGCAGAGCGTGGCACGGAGGAGGAACAACCTGAGCCTGCCCCAGTAGGCAGAAGGAGGCGTGCCCAGTATGCCCTGGCTTTGGCAAAGAGGCAACGCATAGCACATACACTGGCTCAGTAGGAACCCTGGGAATGATACCCCTCTCTGACTCACTCATATAATAACATGGATGCCTAAAATGACATAACCTGCTCTCAAACATGTACAGGGAGTGCAATATGTGCATCCGACAGAAGCAGCCCTGCAGCACCACCTGAGGCATGAATGCCATGTGTTAAGCAATGTAACACCATGTAGTATATGCACACTTGAGGACCCTGACTAACATCCTACCCTCACCAAGCATGATGCCACAATATGACGATGAGATGATCAATTGCAATAACTGGCTGAAGTATTGCAGTTAGTGCACCTATCAGTCCAGGCCTTATGGATACTGGCAAAGGCTGTTGTTACCCACAGCGTGCCCTGAATAGGTAAGGCTCAAAACACAAACCCACCTCCATAGGTATTACAAGGGATAAGAACCTAGATGTAATGCTACCCAATGCCAGAAGTCTAAACAGCAAGATGCATGCAGTCTAAACTCACCCAGTATGGAGAATGTTGATATCTGTCCTGTAACAGAAAACTGGGTCAAGGCTCACAACAGCACCCTAACACTACCAGGTTACACCTCATACTGTGCTGTACAGCCTCAAAACATAGAACAAGCTACAAAAGGAGGGTGACTAGCAATAATAGTCAAGGATAACCACACCCCCATGTTGGTACCACAACAAGAAGCAGCATGGACTAGCCATGGTCAAGTAACAGTGGCTAAAACTACCTCCCAGTTTATAGCCTGCTACAGACTACTGTCCTAACACCAGGAACTGCACCTGGCCTATGCTGGAATACATGAATATATCAAGCCCTCCAAACCACATTATATTGGGTGACTGAAAATACCCAGACATAGGCTGGGAGCATTATACTAGCTCCAACACTGTAGGAGAAAAGTTCCTAGAATCCATAAACCAAAATGCCCAGGAACAATGTACCACTCCCACAAGAGGGGTAAGCATACTGGATGTGATAATCAGCAACATGGGTACTGGATGGCAAGATGAGAAGTGTATCCCTCACTGGTAAGACCAGACCATAGAGTAATCACTCCGGATATACACATCCTGACCACAGTCCCTGGCCAGAAAACCACAGTGAAAAACATGTGTAAAGCAAAAGTTGCACTCCTCCAAACTGATGTGGAATCCATTAAAGGCCCTGTGCAGGTGCAAAATATGGGCCACACCTCAGAACCTGTTATACGGGCATTCCATGAACACTGCCAGGAATGCTTGGATCATGCAATCCCAAATAAAAATAAGACACAATGCCATACACGCAGGCATCTGGCATGCTGGACTCCAGCCATTACCAAACCATGCAAGAGAATGAGGAAGCTACTACATGATAGAGCAAACATAAAAAGGGAAGTAATCACTGATCAGTAGTATGGCAATAAAATATGTCCACACATACAATCCACTAAGGCCAGCTACAACAAGTTGAATCTGTGAATCCTGAGGCAATGTTACACCTGCCCCAAGTACACAGACAACCCTCAACTCCCCCCAAGAAATACAAATATATGTGAGAAATGCAACCATTTATCCAAACCAGAGGCTGAGCTCCCTCAACTCAGTACCGTCAAAACTAGTCAGGAGGAGAAGGTAACACACACACCACAAACCCAGTCCCACATAGACCTATCACACCTGCAAACCAAAGACATAAACACAGAAAAACATTCCGGGAGGCCCTAATTACAAACACACCACACCAACAGAGGCCTCCAAAGCAGACACCCAAGCAACCACACCCTCCAAACATAGCACATGCAACACATAGTACACAAAGCTGGTGTGCCAAACAGTCACAGGCCAGAAGGAGAAACAACATGCCTGATACAGTTGTAATAGGTGATTCCATAGTCAGACACACTGCTGTCCCGCTCACCAGACTGAACAAGGGAAAGGGTACAGTAAGCTGCCTGTAGGCTGCTACAATACGCCACATAACACAAGTACACAGGTCATCCCAAAGCAAGTAGAAATATGATGCAGTCATTGTCCATGCTGGCGTGAATGACCTGAGATGTACCTCCCTGGACTACATGAAAAGAGACATAGATGAGCTCTCCGATTATGTAGTCCAGGCCGGTATGACACTGACTGTTTGCAGCATCCTACCCTCACCAAGAATGATGCCACAGTACAAACACAGAATGATCAGCTTTAACAAGTGGCACAATTACTGGTGTCATTCCAAGGGGATCCAATGTCTGTCTGCTTGGGATGTCATGCTTGACAAGTCATGCTGCTGTTCCAGGGATGGCTTGCACCTGTTACCCCTGGGCGTCTGGATATTGGATAAGGCTTTTGCCACCTCCATAGAGCCTTTCGTAGGCAAGGCTGAAAAGACTAACCCACCACCCTAGAAAACATAAGTGGAAAGAAACATAAGGGTAATGCTGACCAATGCCAGACGTGTAAACCGCAATATGCATGCTCCCGAGGCCCTCCCCAGTATGGAGAACATCGATGTCCGTGCAGTGACAGAAACATGCTGCAAGCCTCCTGACAGCACACCAGCACTACCAGGTTATACCTCATAGCATGCGTAATGGCCCCAAAACCTGGACCAAAACATAAAAGGAGGGGGAGTATCCATATTCAGCACAGACACCCATACGTCCAGGTAACTGACAATGCACGGAGCATTGGAGACCACCCATGTGCAACTAACTGTAGGCAAAACTGCTGTACAGTCTGTAGCATGCTACAGACCACACTCTTACACACAGGAACCCCACCGAGCCATCCTGAAGACACTGGACAGTATGAATGTCCCACCAAATACCAAACAAGGTACTCACAAATTACCACATAGGTGGTAAACCATTATGTATGGAAGGAGTAATCAGGGACCTAGGGACACAAGTGGACAGTAACCTGTTATGTGACACTCACATTGCCAATGTGGCTAGGAAGACTGTCTATATTGGACACCGTATCATGAAAGGATTCACATCTACGTCAACATTGTGCCCCTATACTGTTCTCTTATCAGACCCATAATCTAGTACAATGCCTCATTTGGGATGTACTTTACCTGACACCTGCAGCAGTTAGAAAGACCTCAAAGGTACCTCACCAAGAGAATAAAGGGTCTCAAATATATGTCATACGCTGCCTGGCTGTAGACACCCCAGCTGAATGCAGTCACATACTGCCTACACAGAGGTGTTGTATGCCTGTTGTACAAGGCCATGTCCAACACAGGAGTAATGGACATGCTCCACCCCACAAAACCCAAAGCCATCGGAGCTGTGAGAGTGTGAGATGTCAACCTCAACACATACTGAAATAGGATGTGCTGGAGGGACAGATACATAACCCAGAGGCTCCCTACACCCTGGAACAGAATCCCACTCCATGTTAGGCAGAGCCCCTCACTGACACTCTTCAACAGAAATCTTGCCAAGTGGATGGATGATCGTAGATGTACACTGAGGGTCTTCACTGTGTCACGTCCAGACAGAGACACAGTAAAGTAAATCATAAATGGCCATAATATTCACATAGCAAGGGGTGGCAAAAGCCACACACACTCTGGCTAGGCTTATAAATGCTCTAGAGTGGATAGCCTAGTATGAACCTATGAACCTATGAAGATACAAATTGTACAGGACACTAAGTATAATCACAAGGCTTTCTCAACTGATGGTAGGAACCTTGTTGGGAATTCACGGATATGCTCTGAATCACTCAAATATTACAAACAACATACCAAACACACACACATATTGCCAGCATACAACCTGACAGGTGCAGTGCAAACCCCCCCACCCCCAGAATGCAAAATATCTATCCCAGCAGACTGCTGGCCCCCTAACATTGCAGATGCTGAGGTAACAGCCAGCATCTACAAAGCAAAACACACAGCAGCAATGGTATGAGATGGTGTCCTGGGCTGAGTCCAACATGGACTCCAAGAAGAATGGAATGCCAAATCACACTACTGCTCAATGTCAGCCTTACCACAGGATATGTACCCAAAGAGCAATGTACAACAACAGTGGTCCTTCTCAACAAAGGTGTTGCCTGAATGGATACTGCAAACTACCACCCCAGAATCCTGACAAGCTTGGTCTGCACAGCTATGGAAAGGATCAGCATGTACCACAGACATAAAGATATTGGGGACCTTCTGACACCAGAACTTACCCAGTGTGGCTGCCTTAAGTGCAGATCCTGACCCTTAAACATGTTTGACTCATTTGAAACAGTCATTAAGGTCATTGATGAGGGCAATGTGGTCCACACAGTGTAGCTGGACCTTGCAAAGGCGTCCATACAATACCCCATGTGTTCATTATAGATAGGCTCGCCAGCTTAAATATAAACCCCTATGTCAGTAGAGGGGTTGCAAACCAGACCAAGGACAGAACTGACATGGTCAGACATGCTGCAGCCATGTCAGACTACAAACCAGATATAACTGGCATCCCACAAGGCTTGGTCCTGGGACCTCCCTTGTTTGGTATATATGTCCCATAGGTACAGGCCAACATGGAAGGACTGTGTCTGAAAATGTTTGCAGAGGACTAAAAACTGGCCACCATATCTGACCCTCCAGCTGACACAAGCATCCCACAAAAGGGCCACATAGAAACAGACAACTGGTGCCATAGCCATGTCAGCAAGCTAATTGCAGAATAGTGTATAGTCAACCCCTGTGGATATACAGTAAGTGCCCACCAATTACCACATAGGTGTTAACCCATTAAGTACTTAACATGTAATGAGAGACCTGGGGACACAAGATGATGGATATCCTGCATTGGACAAACATGTGGCTGTAGTGGTAACAGAAACATACCATATACCCACCTATCATGAAGGTTGTCAGATCTAGATAAGGGGAGGTCATTGTGGCTTTGCAGTCATCCTTCATCAGCGTTACAATTGACTACAATAGCCCCTGTGGGATGTACCTCAGCAGACACCTCCATCAACTGTAAAGTCCCCAAAAGTACCTCACCAGGAGTATCAAAGAGCTTGAACAGATGCCATGTGTTGCCTGATTAAACAAACTGCAGCTCCACACACTGCCATACTGCCCACCCAGAGGCAAGCTGTGCCTGATGTATAAAGCCATGTCCAAGCTGGAATCAATGAACATGCTGCACCTTGTACAATCTGAATGGCAGTGAGCTATGCACATGAGAGACCTGAACCCCAGCACTGACATACATAGGACAAGCTGTACTGAATGATCCATAACACAGAAGCCACCCCCACTCATGAGTAAACTCCCAGTACAGGTTAGCCAGAGAGTCACTCATTGACTCTCCTCAAGAGGAATCTTGATGAGTGGATGGGAGATGGTAGGTTTACCCTGGGTATCACTGTTATGTCACGGGTAGACGGAGGCACAGTATACTAACCATGACATATGTCATGGCAAACTCCACTTACAATGTGTGTCGAAGGACAAACACACTCTCCAACTAGCATTAGAAATGGCCTAGGGCACATCGCTAGTGTTTGCCAATGTACACCTATGTTGTGGAATACACTACCAATGTTGGACAAGCCTGGTTTAAGTAGTTCATATCTGAACATAATGCAACATGGTCAGATGTGCACAACTGGCCCCTAACCAGGCTGTTGTGCTCACTATGAAAATGTAAAGCAGTGATAGGACTAAAGGCCAGGATACTGTCCACCACAGTGAAAGTACTGAACCAGTATACTATACGGTACTACAGTGTTAGGTCAGTATGAAAGGATGTTGACAACTGTATGCAAAGTGTCCCATGCAAACCCCGCAGGCAGAGTATAATCCCTGTTGTGTTCAGACACAAAGCAGTTGGACAGTAACTACACAACATGACACACAACACACAACCATAAACGTGAGATATTGTTGAAGTTCACACTCATCCACAAATGTGGTGGGCTGCAGAGTTCAACATATGGAAAGCTCACACTGGGCATGCTCGCACACTTCGATAAATGAGACATATGTCAGACAACATGCCATGGGAAGCCTGAACTGGGCATGCTCACACACTTAGGCTAAATCTCAGTTTAGCAGTTGGCCACACATATCTGGTATTTGTACGTGTTATTCCAGGAACCAACCACATTACAGCAATCTGCCCAGTGCACACAGTTAAATGACTACAGAGACATACGTGATATAGTGGATCCCTCCCATATTCAAACATCTTCCACAGATACACAAGTTGTTCATAGAAACAGGGAATGCTATGGCAATAAAGACCTACAAACAGTCTATCAGCAACAAATATTGTGCATCTGACAATTAAACATATGGGTGTAGAGGTCAACACTAGGCTGTTTGCCCTAGGGAATGACAGCTTAGCCAGAGTGTGCTTGGCGTCTGCCTCCCCAGTACAGTAGGCTACTGTGCCACTGTAAAGTAGGTCACATAAGGCACCGTGTGAGGCTAGTGTGCTGTGCCTCTGTCAAGCAGGGACACAGTGGAGATCCCAGGGGTTGAATTTGCTAAGCCACATCCATGTTGTTGGTGTGTGCTGGAAGAGGGTTGGTGAGGACCTCTAACAGTAAGTGCGCATCAATAACAGATTGAGGGGAGCCTTATCTGCATTGTCTGGACAATTTCACTGTCAACACTTTGTCGTGATGATTATGAGGGATTGAAGTGTTGTGCCAGTACTGTTCAGAGATGTCCTCCCTCTGTGGGCTACTGCTCTGCAATGTATTAGCTCACTCTGTCTGTTGGACAGCTCATATATGGCTGGTGTACACCTGATAGGTGCCCTGTTGTGGAGCAGTCATGGGTATATTTGGGATAGCATGATCAATGCAAACCTTCCACATGCTCATAGAATGCAATTGTCAGGGATTATGCAGAGTGGCCTGTATACTCCCCCAGCATGGGTCCTTTGAAGTCTTCCACCCCAGTCTTCACAAGTGTAAAGTCTGCTTTTGATAAATACACTTTGTTTGCAGTGACAACCTTGCCTGGGGGTGGGGATGGGATATGGATGTATAGAGAAAGGTGGGTATGGTCAGATATCAACGATGGTGGTCTACCTCTGGTGTGGAACAGTGAGTACCCATGTTGCAGATGGTCAGGTACAATATGTATTCCCCCTTGTGGCTGTGGTGAGTGGTTCTACCATAGCACATGGACTCACAAATTGTAGTGGCTGTAGAGTAATGTTGTAGAGGCCTGAGTAGTTCCCACACACAACATACCTGTACCTGACGTTAACAACTGGAATGGTGTATGTGAACACCTGCATATCTTGGCAATGCTCCCAGGGAAGCATAGCGTGTGTCCTGGATGTGGGAGGGGTGGTCCAAACTGGTTGTGTTATGTGTTACAGGTCCTGTGGTCACGAAGCATGGTATAGAACATAACCTGCCAGTGCGATGTGCATATCTGACCCTGAAGTAGGTGGCTGCAAATGCATATATATGCTATCCCCCACCTGACAGGTAGTACTAGATGTACATACCTCTGTAGAAATAATGATGTCAGCACCCTATAAATACTGCAGGTGCAGAACAGATGCCCAGTAATTTGGATAGTGCGCTCTGCTAATGTGTCTTCCTCAAGTGTCATAATATAGTTAGGTTGGGGTTTGAATCCTCCAAATGCTCAGTGTGGGTGAGCGGGGTTCGTGTGTGCAAGTCTGTGTGAGGGAAATGTCCCTTTTGGCAACTAGGAGAACACACGACAGGATGCACATTCCCTTTTCTAAACACTGATGATGTCAGCACCCTATAAGTACAGCAGGAGAAGAGAAACCTCCCAGTAATGCGAATAGCGTGCTCTGCTAATGCGTCCGTCTTTATGTTCCATAACATAGTTAGGTAGGGGTTTAAATATGGCAAGTGGGTGAGGGGGGTTAGTGTGTGTGCAATTTTGTGTGAGGGAAATGTCCCTTTTGGCAACTAGGAGAACACATGACAGGATGCACATTCCCCTTTCTAAACACTGATGATGTCAGCACCCTATAAGTACAGCAGGAGAAGGAAAACCTCCCAGTAATGCAAATAGCGTGCTCCACTAATGCGCCCGTCTTGTGTTCCATAACATAGTTAGGTAGGGGTTTGAATCCTGCAAATGGCAAGTGTGTATGTTTGGGTGAGGGGGGTTAGTGTGTGTGCAATTCTGTGTGAAGAAAATGTCCCTTTTGGCAACTAGGAGAACACACGACAGGATGCACATTCCCCTTTCTAAACACTGATGATGTCAGCACCCTACAAGTACAGCGGAAGAGGCCAAATCTCCCAGTAATGCAAATAGCATGCTCTGCTACTGTGTCTCTCACTACTGTCATAGCACAGTTAGTTATGGCTTTGAATTCTACACATGCCACGTGTGTTCTTGTCACACAGAATGCCCATGTGTGTGGGTTGTTGTTCACAATAATGCATGACATTGATTAAACCAGTAATGGCAATGGACACAGATGATGTATGTGTGTGCCAAATACACATATGTACCTGTGACCTTCAATAGTTCCCATGTCTGACGCTTGCCACATGTGAATACATGGTATTTGCACTGGATAACATTATGACTGTGGTCTTCTGTGCGGGTGCTGCATGTGGTATGTGTATATACAGTGTGAGATGTATATGGTATCATTTTAGCAGCGAGGGATACACATCTGGTCTGGGGCATATAGTCTACATGTTGTTGATGAACAGGTGCTGCATGTTTTCACCTGTTGTGAGAGTGGTAACAAGTTGTTCCATAGCAATGCAGTGACTACATGCTAGGAATCTTTCAGCTAGGGTATTGTAGCTACAGTAATTCATCAGCATTCAGTAATACATCAGCATTCCTGGTGAGGGTATGATGCCAACCAAGGTCAGGGTCATACCAGCCTGTGCCACATGCTCAGAGAGCCCTTCCATGTTCCCTATCATGTAGTCCAGGGAGGTACATCACAGGTCAGCCATAGTGGCATGGACAATGACTGAGTCATATGTGTCCATGCCTCTGACTGACCTGTATGCTTGTGTTATGTGGTGGACCATAGTGCCCCACGGGCATATCACTGTGACCTTCACCTTGTCCAGCCTGGTGAGCGGGACCTCACTGTACCAGACAATAAAGGTACCTAACACAACTGTAGCAGGTGTGTTGTCTAGCCGTACAGGCTGTGACTGTTTGGCACACAGGATTTGTGTGCTATGTGTGGCATGTGCTGTGTTCTGTCTTAATGTATACCTGTGTGCCAGCTGCAGAGGTGTCTGCTGCTCAGGCAGGATGCTATTCTGAGGCTCCATGAATGGCCCAGTGTGTTCATGTGTTTGGATTGCTGTCAGTGTAGGTCTACATCAGACTGGTATTTTAGTCACTGTAGTATTTCATGCCACCTGACAGGTTATGCCAGTACTGGGTGCAGAGTGCTTAGTCCCCAGTTTGGCTATGTGGTTGCATCTCATACATGTGTTGTACGTCCATGTGTAGGGGAGAGGGTTGACTGTGTACATGTGTCAGCTGTGACATTGCCACATGACCCACATATTCCACATCTGTACCATAGAGGTGACTGACAAGTGACCTTTGCACATGCTACCATAGTATTGTGATTGCCATGGTGATTAACAGCACATAGGGCCAATGGGGAACAAGGCACATAGGTTCATAGGTTCATAGGTTCATACTAGGCTATCTGCCCTAGGGCATGTATAAGCCTAGCCAGAATGTGTTTGGCTTTCGCCACCCATTTTAAATTTATTTTGCTATGCCCTTTTCCGAGGTTAGTATACTGTGCCTCTGTCTAACAGTGACACAGAAGTGATACCCGGGGTAAACCTACGATCTCCCATCCACTCATCAAGATTCCTCTTGAAGAGAGTCAATGAGGGACTCTGCCTAACCTGGACTGGGATTGTATTCCAGAGTGAAGGGAGCCTCTGGGTTATGAATCTGTCCCTCCAGCATGTCCTATTTATTTCAGTGCTGAGGTTCAAGCCTCTCGAGCGCATAGCTCGATGGGATTTGGATATTCTGAGGTGCAGCATGTCCATTAATTCCGGGTTGGGCATGGCTTTATATGTCAGGCACAGATCGCCTCTGAACAGGCGGTATGCCACTGAGTAGAGCTGGAGTTTCTTTAACCGGGCAGCATATGGCATCTGTTTGAGCCCTTTGATCCTCTTGGTGAGGTACTTTTGGGGTCTTTCCAGTTGCTGCAGGTGTCTGGTAAGGTACATCCCAACAGGGGCATTGTACTCAATTATGGGCCTGCTGAGGGATGAGTAAAGAGGCACAATGACCTCCCCTGATCTAGAGGTGAATCCCTTCATGATGAGGTGGGCTATATAAAATGTTTTTCTAACCACTTTGGCCACGTGGTTGTCAAATGAGAGATTGCTATCAACTTGGGTCCCCAGGTCCCTAATTACTTCTCCTGTACTTAATGGATTACCACCTATGTGGTAATTTGTGGGCACTTTGTTTTTGCCAAAGGGGATAACAATACACTTTTCGGCATTTAGCTTGAGGCCATGGCTCTGGCACCAGTTGTCTGTTTCTATGAGGCCCTTTTGGAGGATGCTTGTGTCAGCTGGAGAGTCGATTATGGCGGCCAGTTTGCAGTCATCTGCGAACTTGGTCAGCCACAGTCCTTCCATGTTGGCCTGTACCTCCGAGAAATATATACCGAACAAGAGAGGTCCCAGGACTGAGCCTTGTGGGACACCACTTGTAACTGGTTTGGAGTCTGACATGGCTCCAGCAATTCTAACCATGTGGGTTCTGTCCTTGAGCCAGTTTGCAATCCATCTAGTGACATAGGGGTTTATATTTAAGCTGGTGAGCTTCTCTATAATGCCTGAGTGGGGTATTGTATCGAAGGCTTTTGCGAGGTCCAGGTAGGTTGTGTGGACCACCTTCCCCTCGTCAATGGCCTTGGTGACTGTGTCAAAGAAATCAACCAGGTTTAAGAGGCAGGATCTGCCCTTAACAAAGCCTAACTGGGTAGGATCCAGTGTCTTTAGGTCCCCAATATCTTTATTTATGAGGTCATTGATGATCCTTTCCATAGCTTTGCAGACCAAGCTAGTCAGGCCTATGGGGCGATAGTTTCCAGGATCTGTTGAGGCACCACCTTTATGGAGAGGGACCACTGTTGCTGTACACCACTCTTTGGGCACATATCCTGTAGTAAGGCTGAGATTGCACAGTAGTTTTATGTTTGGGTTTAGCTCTTCTTGGAGTTCATGTAAGACACAGCCCGGGACACTGTCTGGTCCCATTGATGCTGTGTTTTTTGCTTTGGAGAGGGCTGCTCTTACCTGACCATCTGAGATGTCAGGGGGGCAGCACTCTGCTGGGATAGATATTTGCCCTTTTGGTGTGGAGGGGGGATAGAAGTTTGCACTGAACCTGTCAGCTAGGATGTTGGCAATGTCTGTGGGTTCGGTGTTTCTTTTGTCATTTTGGACTAATTCTGAGCATATCTGGGAATTACCACCCAGGTTCCTAACATAACTAAAGAAAGCCTTGTGATTATCCTTAGTGTCCTGTGTAATTCCCTCTCGAAGCTGGCCTTAGACAATTTTATGAGTGCCTGTAGTTTTTTGCTAATACTGATCAGTGATGCCTTCCCTTTTTGGGATTTTACTCTATCATTTAGTAGCTTCCTCCTTTTATTGTATAGTTTGTTTATGGCTGGGGTCCACCAGACAGGACGTCTGCCTTTGAAGGATTGGGTCTTGGTTTTATTTGGGATCGCATGATCCATGCATTCCTGAAGGTGTCCATAGAATGCGTTTATAGGGGATTCTGCAGTCTGGGCCGTAATTTCCACAGGCCCGGGGGCTTTGAAGGATTCCACCTTGGTTTTGAGGAGTGTGAATTTGCTTTAGAGGTTTTCACTGTGGTTTTCTGGGCAGGGGGTGGGGTTGGGATGTGAATATCCAGTGAGATTAGTTTATGGTCTGATCTTACCAGTGAGGGATACACTTCTGGTCTGGAGCATAGAGTCATACAAAATCACAACACATTAACACATTTAAATAGAGGACCATTATAATCACATGATCAAGCCAGTCATTCAAAGGACCACTATAATTAAATATGCAAATTCAATTTAAAAACATCTAATAAAATATGTATTATGCTTTTAACAAGTAACTGCATGAAAATTAATTTTATTAGATGTTTTTAAATTGAATTTGCATATTTAATTATAGTGGTCATTTGAATGGCTGGCTTGATCATGTGATTATAATGGTCCTCTATTTAAATGTGTTAATGTGTTGTGATTTTGTATGCTGATGAAGGGTGTAAACCTGAAAGCTTCATTAAAAGTTTCTTGTTTGTGACTATCGTGTGCTGTGGATGTTTATGGTATATAGTACTTCTGGAGTATTTCTGGAGCATAGAGTCCCCATGTTGGTGATGATCAGGTCCAGTATGTTTTCCCCTCTTGTGGGAGTGGTAACAAGTTGTTCCATAGCATTTGAGTTTATAAATTCTAGGAATCTTTGGGCTAGGGTGTTGGAACTAGAGTAATGCTTCTAGTCTATGTTTGGGTAGTTGAAGTCGCCCAATATAATGGTGTTTGGAGAGACCTTCATATTTTCCAGTGTTCTCAGGAAGGCCGAGTGGGGTTCCTGGGTTTGGGAGGGTGGTCTGTAGCAGGCTATAACCTGGAGGTCTGTTTTACCCACTGTTAGTTGCACATGGATAGTCTCTGATGCTTCGTGCTTTGCCACCAACCTGGAGGTGTGGGTATCTTTGATGAATATCGATACTCCCCCTCCTTTTGTGGTTCGGTCCAAGTTTTGGCCCTGAAAAGCATGGTATGAGTTATAACCTGGTAGTGCTGGGGTGCTCTCGGTAGCCCTGAACCAGGTATCTGTTACTGCACAGATATCGATGTTTTCCATGCTAAGGAGAGTTTTGAGTGCGTGCATCTTGAGGTTTAGACTTCTGGCGTTGAGTAGCATTACTCTTATTCTTATCCCTTGTGATACCTATGGAGGTGGGTTTGTCCTTTGAGCCTTGCCTAAAAAAGCCACTATGGGGGTAGCAAGAGCCTTTGCCAATATCCGAAAGCCCAGGGGTGACAGGTGCAAGCCGTCCCTAGCGAAGCAGGTGGTTCAACAGAAGGTGAGTATGTGAGGGTGTAGTGCCTGTGATTAGTTAGCACTGGCAGATATGACTGCTCACGTGGACAAATGCCAGGTAAGTCATATGCAATGTGTCACAGGCAACGTACATGTGAACAGGACAAACAGTGACGTTCTGTCAAGTGAGACATGGACATACATATAGTAAGCTATGCAGATGTCACAAGGAGTCCACAGAAGCTCTGTAACTCTGCATTGCAGGAGGGATCAGTGTTCCAGGGTAACTGCAAGCAAACATGCATGCAAACAAAGCTACAGTAAGCAGGGCTGCATGTAGTCCATTGTACAACAAACAAGCTGCACCACTTCCAGTAGATAACAGTGCAAATATGCAGGCACTATACACATGTACATGGAAATACGCAGGTCAGATGGCTAGGGTCCAGTCTCAGCACACACAAGTGTACAGACCATGTACCGTCAGGATGTACAATAACTGGATGGAAACCCAGGTGCTCATACCTGCAGTAATACACATGTCAAATAACAGACACTGAGCCTTCACTCAGTGGTTCCATACTTAGTAGGATGTATGCTACCTGGCCTGCCACCACAGTATCCCTAACATGTATGGGGACTCTCCCTCCTGTGACAGTTAGTTTTGTGTGTTGGGGCTGTCTAGCATGGTATGAGATGTGAGCTTGCAGTGCTAGGGTGCTTCTGTGTGTCCTGTACCAGTCGTGTAGTACTGCACACATATCAACATCCTCAAACATCCGCATTGCAGAGTCTAGTGTGGGCAACATGCCACTTGCAGTTTACATGTCCATCATTGCATATCAATACTTTCATTACCTTATCCCCTGTGCTACCTATGTATGTAGCCTTCTGTTGACATCCTTACCACCAGTATGCCAATATGTGCAGATGATACACTATGGTACTTACCATGGGTGTAGACAACAGTACATGACAATCATACCCTTACTGCATCAGGCATGCTGGGATATACCCACAATTATATCAGCACACAGTACTGTTAACAACATGATACTATTACTACACGTCTATGTAGTCACCCTGTGCATCAGCAACATGTTAACCTGTACCTGCACTGATGTTACAGATTGCAGGAGGTGGCACAGTTTCATCATATGCACAGGGTGTGAACTTGGTATGCCTGAGTCAGCCACCGATACCACCAATTGACATGTATGTGTATGTGTGTTGGTGAGGGGCAGCAGTACAAGGTGGGGCAATGTTGATGCAGTGTGTGCGTGTATGCGGTAGCCCTAGGTGTTGTCAGTTCGCATGTGTGTATGGATGCACACAGTTCCACCTCATGGCTGCCATATACTGGTGTTTGTGGACAGCCACAGACTGTACCTGCCAGGTCATACAGATCAGTGTCTCTGGCCACGGACACGGTACCTGTGCCTTGCAGGGGTGCTACAGACCGTATCCGGTACCAACCCAGACTGGCTACTGTCATCAGAAGCAGGTGTTCATTGACTGGACAAAGATCCCTGTCGGGCCTGGCCAGAGCCACGTGCACGTGGTCTCCTGGGGTGGTCTGATGACAGCACAGACCCAGCATTGCTGGGGCTGCTGCTGGCACTATGGGGGTGGCCGCGGCCCTGTTGTCATCCACGATGACTGCCAGCTGCTGCTGTTGCTGGCATACGCCCACGTCGACGCCTCAACCGTCCACCATCACCCTGGCTCATGGACATGTAGTTGTGGAACCGGTCTAATATGTCCCCACAACGTCTGTGTATGACATCGGTGAAATTACGGATGGCAGCCGCAATGTCACGCATACTGTCAGTCATGGCTGTGCGACATGCTGTCAGCTCCCTCAGACCCTGTCTGGTGTACCGTTCCATATGTGACTGTGCCTGCATGACAGCCCGAAACATAGCTGAGGTTGTAAGACCTCTGTGGGCACGTCTGACAGGGGTAGTACACCCACGGATGCTCCCACGAGAACCCCTGGACATCTGTTTGTGTGGTACCATCTCAGGGCCATGCCCATGGCTGCTGTGTGGGGACGCATGTGCCACAGATACCACATTACCCTGGTCAATGCCCACTGTATCCTGTCCATCACCTAAGGACATTGGTGACAAAGGATGTATTGGCAGGATAACTGTGCGCATTGATGGGGTTGACAACTGTGTACTGTCAATTGGCTGACCCTGGCATACCTTCCTGTGCCATTACACAGATGTCATCATTATCAGTACCCATGGCACCTGATTCAGGTTCCCTGCTGCATGACACCAGAGCAGCACCAGAACCTGTGGGAGGGAAACAGGAAACACAGTTTACAATGTCTACACAATATTACCAGTGATGCACACATCCACACATGCACAGGTCCACACATGCACACATGCACACATGCACACATGCACAGGTGCACAGGTGCACACATGCACACATGCACAGGTGCACACATGCACACATGCACACGTGCACACATGCACACATGCACACATGCACACAGTTGCACACATGCACACAGTTGCACACAGTTGCACACTACTCAGTATGCGAGATATCAACACACAGACACAGACACACCAGCATGCATACACAGAGCACTACTCAGTGAGCCTAATATTACTATTACTATCAAGACTATTAAAGGTATTGTTAATACACACTCACCAGCATGGATAGCATGGATAGGCTGCATTGCTGTTACACCGGAGGGACCTGCAGAAGTGAGGAAACTAATGTCAGTGGGCGTAACTGTGCCATTGTTACTGAGAATGATACAGGTCAGTAGTACAACAGTCGCCTTTCACAGGTCAGCTGCTGATATTGAGAATATCACACTTGCACATTAAATACTATGATGACAGCTACAAACCAAGGACACACCTCACACATGCATTAACTACCAGTGTACACAACAGTCAACTTTACATATGGCATATTACCTGCACGCTCGTAGTCTTGCTGCTGCGTGTCTCCAGCCTCCATCATAATGCATGTCTGCTGCTGTTGTTGTTGTTGGCGGGCTGGAGCCACAACACTTATGAGTAGTCCCTCCAGTCTGGTGAGTGGGGGATGTGTAGCCACCCCACCACCTGTGGCAACCTGTTGCCTGTGGATATCCGACGCACGCTGATGGACATTTCTGATTAAATCACTGCAGTGATGTCGTACCTGCTCATATGTCCTATTATGCGTGCCTATGTCATTTACCCGACGGACCAGGTCTTGCCACAGTGCAGCCCTCTCCTGCTGATTCTGGCTGGTGCAGGAAAAGAGTATTGCATAATCCCGCACCAGGCTCTGGTGTATCTCCTCATCCTCAGCTGCTGAGTAAGCTGGATTGCGCTCGTGAGCCATGGTCCTGAAAAAGGAAATAAAATGATATCAGCAAAATATGTCAGCAGAATTTGGCACACTTACTACACATGCTACTCGACTGTTGTGATACAACATATCTCACATATATAGCATCTGTCTGTCTATTGGTGGATGCACATGTAAATGGCCAGGTATCAGTGCTCAGCCAACAACTGTGCAACAGTACCTGGCACACTCCATACGACATACTACCAAACCCCAGCAGTCAGAACACTGATTCAGGTCCAAAGCACCTCCTCACTCTGGGGGTTTGTATCGAGATACTGTATGGGGTACATCATCAACTACTGTGAGCTGACCACAAACTAATTGCCCTGGATATACATATCCCACCTCCATCACCAGCACAAACGACTATAGTGAATAACATTTCAAATGCAAACTTTACACTTTGTAACAGTGACATGGTATCCTTTCAGCCCACTGGGCCAGTGGAAGACACAACCCACAATGCTGACCCCTTCACAAATTATTTCTACGGACATCTCCGAGAATGCATGGATCATGCAATCCCATATAAGACCAAGACACTCTCCACAAAGGGACAGCATCCTGTCTGGTGGACTCCAGCCATAGACAGATTGTTTAACAAAAGATGGAAGCTACTGCAAGACAGAGCATAATTCCATAAAGGGAAGGCATGTCTGATCAGCACTAATAAGGAGCTATTTTCTCACATACAAACATCCATGGGCAACTTTGAGAGGGAAATCAACAGGGACACTACAGATAACCACAAGGCCTTCTTCAGTTATGTTAGCAACCTGGTCAGAAACCCTCCACTATGCTCATAGTTAGTACACAACAACAAATAATTCCCTGAACCCACAGATATTGGCAACATTGTGGCAGACAGGTTCAGTGCAGGTTTCCCCCTCCCTCTCCCCCAGAATAAGACATAGTTATCCCAGCTGACTGTAACCTCCCTGTCATCACAGATGTCCAGGTGAGAGCCGCCCTCAGGAAAGCAGGGTACACAATATGAATGGGACCTGATGGTATCCCCGGTTGCATGCTACATGAACTCCAAGAGGAGCTAAACACACATATAGAAGTGCTATGTAACACTAGCCTGACTACAGGATATGTACCGGTACACTGGAGCACAGCAGCAGTGGTTCCACTACATGAAGGAGGCACCTCTACATACCAATACAATACAACACAATACAATACATTACAATACAATACAATACAATATGCTATTGCCCCTGAGACTGCAGCAGCATACTGTTCTGCTACCCTGACCATTGTGACACATGTGATGTGATGGTACCTGCTGCTGTCAAACAGTTACACAGGGTGACTCATATGGCATATTACCTATCTGACTATCATTCAGCAGGGGTATGTGTGACATGTACTCATGGGGAGTCTTGCTTCTTACCGCTGTGTGGTTTATTGCAGGGTATGTCTTATTTGTGGGTAGGAACCTGTACCTCCACCATGTGCTCTCTATTGCAGTGTCATGGACGACACACAGCAGTCATTTAGGTTGTGGATGGTGTGAGGTGTTACTCTGGTTGTTAGTCATCTGTCATGGGTGTGACTTAAGTATGTAAATCCAGGAGTTGTAACCTCTATGTGGGTAGTATATGTGTACTCTGTGGTGTTGTCAGTCACTGTGCTTTGGTAATGTGTTTGAGTGCATTGTCACATATGTATATATATATATATATATATATATATATATATATATATATATATATATATACATATATATATATATATATATATATATATATATGGTTCTACCTTACATAGTCGACAGTGCAGAACACCGACAATGCAATCATCGACACCACATAATCGACAGTGCATAAACACGACACCTCACATGCCCGACAACGAAATAACCGACGGTTCACAAACACGAAACCTCATACGCTGCACACACCACAATAACAACAATCAACAAACAAAACACATCCCTGTCCAAAACCACACACACAACACAAGCACACCAAAATCCTTACAAACCCACACTAAACCTCACATACACAACTATCTACAACCCTAACCCAAACCCTAACCCTAAGGTCCGTCACTATCGCACACTCAGCTAACCCGTGCCCTAACCCTAACTCACTTAACCCGCCCCTAACCCAAAGACTTTCACTACCGCACACTTACCTAACCCGCGCCCTAACCCTAACTCACTTAACCCGCCCCTAACCCAAAGACTTTCACTACCGCACACTTACCTAACCCGCCTCTAACCTAACTCACTTAACCCACCCCTATCCCCACAGACCGTCAATATCCACACTTACCTTACTCGCACCCTAACGTCCATCACTACCGCATACTTACACAGCCTTTTCTCATGTCGGTATCCTCGGCGTCGGTGTTTTCATCCGTCGGTCTTCTGCATTTTCGATCTTCTGGTGATCGCGATTGCGTTGTCGATGTTCTGCACTGTCGACTATGTAAGGTAGAACCATATATATATATATATATATATATATATATATATATATATATATATATATATATATATATGTCTGTATACATATACACATATATATATTGATGTACATATATTGCTATAGATATGGAGGGGGTGTGTGTGTGACAGAGAAGGGGTGAGAGTGACAGAGGGGGTGGGACAGGGGGAGTGTGAGATCATCATATACAGTCATACCTGTAGATAGTCAGATCTGTCTGTCTATGTATATGTATCTACATATATCTATATCTGTATGTGTGTATTACATATATATGTTTGTACATATTCTATCAATCTACATCTGTCTATGTATTCCTACATCTCTCTCTATGTATGTATACATATATGCATATTATATATATATATATATATATATATATATATATATATATATATACATACATACATACATATATTGACATACATACGTATCCATATGATAGATAGGTATATCAACATGTTTGTTTACAAAACTGTATACACACACTAACATACTGCTAAACATACATAACTGTGAAACCTACTTTGTACATTGCACTACAAGCTACATTCAACCTACATTGATATGTGCACATAGATGCTCACACATACATATGTATGTACAGCCTTCACTGATAGTTGCTGTATGTCCCCTGCCCTTTGCACATCTTCATATACATATGGATACAGACCAATGACACATATGGAGGGTTCACAGTATGTAGACTTTTATAGTATTACTTTACATTACCTGTGTTTGTCACAGCTGCTTGTGTTGCCATCTGGTTTTGTGTCCTGCTGCTCCACTTGCCAGTTGTCAGCTTTCAAATGGTTGTTGCTGACCGGTTTTGTTTGTGTATGTTTTATTTTTTTTTTCTGTCTCTCTCTTTCTCTCTCTGTCTCTCCCTACCTCCACAGGGTGCAATGAAAGTATTGCATGTGTGGACTGGGAGTACAGCATGCTTTTGTAGGTATCTGCATATGTCCATGTGATGGCCTCTGCACCAATTGTTAGCCAGCATTTGCTAATTGCATGCAGCCAGTTGTGTACTGATTGCAGTTCTCACTGTGATTTCAGGACAGTGCTATAAAAAGGTATGTGAGATAGGCATAGCCCTTTTAGATTTTAATGGCAGGGACCATGCTGGTATGCTGTGGACACTGTTCTGTGAGTGTAAAGGTTAGTATCTCTCTCATATTTCCGGCTGTGTTGTAGATTAACATTTCTCCATTCATTTCTCCAGTTTCCTGTACTAAGTGTGTATGTACACTGACACCTAAGACTACTACTACTACTGTTAATGTGGGTGTGTGTGCTTTCCTGTGGGACATGTGGTGTAACTGGTGTATAGCAGTGGCTCTTGCACTTTGTTGCTATGGCTTCAATATTTGCCCTTTACATTCACTACTTGTATGCCTGCTAGGTGTCTTGACTGTAGTGTGTTGCTGTGGCTTTCCTATTTTCCATGTACATTCACACCTTGGAATGCTTGCTATATCTGCTAGGGTGTTACTGCATGCAGTGTGGTCTGGCCATGGTGTGGGCCTTGACATCTATTAGGGTATTTGAGTATGCTGCTGAGCAGGCCCCAGAGACTCTCGTGTGCATCTTTTATCTGCCTCATGGAATGGTACATATCAGTGGGGTACACCCATTAAATTGTCTGGTATTCTGCAGTTGTGACTGTGGGATAGCATGAGCATATGTATTACTACACTATTTCTGCCGTGCAAATGGTGCATACTTTCAGGACTTCATAGTTACCATTGCATGTGTTGTAACACCTTTCTGCCTACTGTTTGTACATTTCACATGCAGTCTGTGGGGCATCCCTGTAACTCAGTCACTGTTGCTATGTCTAGGCTTTTAACTATTCAAATATGGCAGTGTCAGACCTCTCAAGTGTACAGATATTTGCATGTTGTCCACATTTCTGCCTCATATTTTGGTCAATATCTCATGAACAGCTCTTTCTGGCAAATCACTCTGGGCTCAAGTCAGACTATAGTGACAAACATTTAAGTTTCAGACTTCATACCCTTCCAAACATCCAACAAAATGCAGAACCTGTTACTCTCTGAACTGTCTAAGTTTGTTGTAACATTATTTGGAATGTGTCCCTGTTTTTGGCCCTTTGCTCCACATATTTTATTACTTGGTCAGGATGTGTTCCTGTAAGAGGTTGTGGGGTATGGGCAGTGATTATCCCGCTGTGAGTATGTGTGTGGCTTGCAAGGTGCTACAGTGACATTATTACCTACTAGCTACCAACTAGCATGGCTGTTTCTGTTCGCACACTACTATTATAGAAATCCACTAGATTTGACAGTAAATATACATGACATGCTTTGTGTACTACACATCCTATATTCCCTTTACATTCATTCCTACTATTACATAATATATTTATTGTAGCACAATGCCCTTATATAACAGTCATGGCTTAGTGGTAAGTCATGCAGACTACTGTTTCCAAGGTCCTGGGTTCGGGACTGACAGTGGGATTTTACTTTGCTTTTGAACAGACTACAGGACCTGTCATTCAGAGTGACTAAGGCACTTTTAAGCAGTTGTAACTGGGTTAGCGCTGGTTTGCGCGGAGCTCCCGCATGCGCACTGGCATTCAGCTCCGTGCACACCCGCTTACAACCGCTTAAAAGTGCTTACTCTTGCGCACAACCGCGCTATTTTCTTTGAAAGAAATGAAAATGGGGAGACAGGAAAGTGGTGAAAAAGGGGTCACAAAGAGGGTAAGACAGTAGGGAAACAAGCTTGGGTTTTGCAGGAGGGATGTAGGTAAGGCCCATAGCTGCCCATTTCTTCATCAGCAACAGCTGTGCATATATTTGTAATTTGGTGTGACATTTGAAACCTTCCACCCCTGAGAGAGGTTTAAGGACAACAATAATACTTGTTGTACAGCCACTTGTAATTGACAGTTTCCATGTCCAGCAGACATGTGTGCGAAATGGGCAGCTATGTATGGGGCGTAATTTTTTTGTGGGTACAGAGTGCCCTTTTTTTTTTTTTCAGGTGAGAGTGGTATGTCAGATAAAGGAATTCGGTATAGCTGGGGAGGTAGGTTGGGTAGGTCAACAGACAAGACAAACAAGACGCATACAGGGGTGGTGTATGACACGTGTGGGGGGGGTTACACAATTGATGGGGATGGATGTTTGGATATCTAGAGCCTGCAGCTATAATATAAATAAAGTAATATTGGAATACATATCTCCATAATATCAGCTAGGTTAATTTCTTACATAAATAATTAGATGTAACTTACTCAGTAGTGGGGCGTTGGGCATTTGCCGGGCCTCCTGGATCCAACGGTTCAGTTGGTCCTGCTTCCTTCTCTTCAGGTCCGCATGGTGGTGATGGACCTGCTCACCAGTCCTTGGAATCCCTATGGCATTGGTAAGATCACGAGCCAACCGGTCCCATGCCTCAGCCCTATATGCTCCCCACAGGACCTGGCCCTGCATGAGTTGGGCCTCATGACTGTGGACAAGGAGCCAAACCATATATTTGGACTCCTCAATGCCCCACCTCTGTGCTCGAAAGCAACTACCCTCACCTGCACCGGACATTCTGGCTGCAAGTTAGTTCTACAATCAGTTATGCTGTGTATTCCCGCCTATGGGGCTTATATATGCCGTTTTTCCCGCACTTATCTGTGATTGGCCATTTTGGAATTGTATCAGCTTCACAAAACCTGCTTTGTCATGCTCCTCTTTCTATTCATTCCTATATATTTGCTATTACTGCATTTCTAAGTACAGCTGTCATGGTTTAATGGTTCAGTACCTTGACTATGGTGCATGGTATCCTGGGTTCGAACCTGGCCACTGCTTTTTATATTTTATGACTGTCTACACAGGCTAGGAGATGTGTCTGTGTAAAGGCACATTTGTTACAGCTTGCTCAATGTTGCCCATCGGTTAGCTTGTTGGCGCGGTGCGCAGCTCCGCGCAAACGGGTTACGCTGGTTTACACTTCATTTGGTTGTCAGCATGCATATTACACTCAGCTCACCTAGGGGCACACAGTTTCAGCGTGTTAAACCACTGCTCACCTATGGGCACTCATTTTGCACCTGTTAAACCACTGCTCACCTTCGGGCACTCATTTTACACCTGTTAAACCACTGCTCACCTACGGGCAGATGCACTCAACTTGTTAAACTGTAGCTCAGCTATAGGCACATCTGGCATTTTTTATTATTTTGTTATCTCACATTTCTTCAAAATAAATGGCCCATTTCATTACATTTTACATAAAATATAATTTTATATGTGTACATATATGTCAGGGACTTGTTTCGTGCTTATTTCACTGAAGATAAAAATTGATGTTGTGGGGGCTCGAACCATGACTGCCTGCTCTTCAGCCGACGTCTCTATTGCTACGCTATTGCTTTTTGGCTTACTTTGCATATTTAGTTCTTATATGCTTTTCCACTAACTGCTAACTGTGGCTTAGCTATGGGCACGCCCGCGCAAACGAGCGCACTCACGGGCAAACATCTTTACAATTTAAAAAAAATATATAACGTTAATTTATATATTTTATGTTCATAGTCTGTGGGGGCATGTGTTGTGTTGTGTTTATTCACATTTCCATGGACTCTGTCGTGGGGGTTTACTTTCGGGACTTTTACTCTTCTGGGTGCGTGTCTGTTTGCAGGGCTCGGCCTACGGACATGCCCCCTACTGTCTTCCATGGACCGTGTAAGCCTTAGGTGTGATTCAGCATGCCCTCATGCATATGCATGACATGCTGACGTCACACCGTTTAACTGCAGCCTCCGTGTAAGCCTTGTAACTCTTACACGGAGGCTTCATGAATCCTGCCCTATAACTATTACATACATATCTTCATTTAACCTAAAGCAGTACATTCTAGAAGTATCAGTATGCAATACACTTTCTAAGAAGTACCAGAGTACTTTGGAAATTTTTCTTAGAAATAAAACATTTTCTAACTACTTTTCTAAGTACCAGAGTAATTTGGAGATTTTTCTTAGAAATAAAACATGTTATAAGAAGTTCCTTTGGTAAATATCATTCATACAATTTCAGTATGGTCCTTTATTTTAGTGAATAACAACATTGTGCTGTATAAGCAGCACATTGTATAAGTTGCATAGTTAACTCAAATATGCAGTTTGTATAAAACAGGAAATATATCTTTCATCTATAGAAGTATTAATATTATGTGCTAAGACACTATACCAAGTATAAGGGAAATCAAAGAGTTGTGAATGATTTTATGTTTACAGAGGTTTGCAGATGTTCTGTGAGTATGAAATAGGAATGTAATAGAGATAGGTGATACTCCAATCTATGCATGCTAATTGGTTGGAGAGAAACACTTTGTATTGATGTAGGAATTGTGGATCCTTGGACTGCTTTCAGGCTATTGTTAATGCAGTTAATTTTTAGTTAGATATAAACGAGAATTTATCACCAGACACCTCAATGTTTTTTTTTTTTACTATTAGTAAAAATTTTGTTTGAAGAATGCAGCCTTTTAGTGGGTTGTACTATTTTAGTATGGCTGTGAGATGAAAACATAGTTTGGTATGGAGTAGATTGTGAATGAGTATGGAACTGTTGAACACTTTGGCCATGGTAGGTTTGGAGTACAAAGTAATGTACTTTACTTTCTTTTGTATGACATGCACTGCAGATTTTGTAAGCTAAGGCAGTGGTGTGAGTAGGATAGCGTGCTTGTTGCAAACATTGCTATCTTGTTGTAGGTTGTGACAAGTAGATTGTTAAGCTTTTGTGTATGTTTTCCTTAGCAGAAATTCTTTAAAATAGTTTTGGTAGCACTAATGCTTCAGCTAACTTTTTCTGGCTATTCTGGTAGGCTGCACTTTAGTTTGCAAAGGCTCCAAACTTCTTGTGGAGTTCTGCAATTACATTTCTAATATGCCTACTCTCAATATTTATTCCAAGATATGTTCATCATTGTAATACTTCAGTCTAAAAAGTAGATCCAACACAGAAGAGGCTGTTTGTTTCTTTTGTAAGTTCCTTTTTGTTGTTGTTGTTGTTGAAGAGTATTATCTTGGTTTTCTTTTCATTTAGGATGAGGTGGTTTTACTGAGCCACTCTTGTAATATGCTGCTTACATGTTCTACTTGAATTTATTGATATTGTCTGCACTGTGGATAATGGCAGAGTCCTAAGATTATTGTAATTGTTGACTACCCATTTGCACGGTGGTGGTTCATATTGTTGCTAAATGTGGTGACTGGTGAAGAGAAGGGGATTCAGGACTGAACCCTGTGGGGCTCCACTGATGGTGATAAAGCTGTTAGGGGAAGCATTATGTCAGCTGTAAGATTGCTTTCTGTTGCTGAAGTATGGTTTAAACCAACCTAAAACAGTGTTCTTGCACTGTAATTCATACAATCTTTGTAGCAGTAAGTGGTGTTTTTACTACATCAGCTATTAAGTTACTTATTGTTACAGCTTATGGTTGCTTCCTGTATAAATTCTAGTAGCACTGAGTACTGTGAACATGTCTGAGTCCAAACAGTGTTGTAGCTTTGCTATTGGTTTGTCATGATCATTGCATTGTTTGTAAATTATTCATTTCAAGATTTTGATTAAAGGGTATAGAATGTTGATAGGGCTATAGTTTTCAACGTTGTGAGGCTCACCATTCTTAAACAAAGGTATTAGTTTTGAATACTTCTAGACAGTGTTGAATTGTCCTTCTTTTAAGCTCCTGTTTGTGAGTGTACTTAGTCAGTAAACTATGGCTAGAACAATTTTCTCTAGGTAACCTGGTGATAAGCAACATATAGAAGCAACACCATGCCCCTTAAATTTTCTTTAGTAGCTTTTAGACAGTTTCTCTGTCATTTGGCTTGAACTGGAATGCTTGATAGGGAGATACTTAAGTATGATTGCTTGATGGTGAAATGGTGGTTTATTTTTTGCTGTATTAGTCAATGACTGAGTTAAATAGTCTACAGATGTATTCACTGTGTACTGATGTGTTGGTAGATGTGGGCTCTCTACAGTGATTTTTGTTTTCCCCAGCAGTTTATTTAATGATGTTCAGAAAGCTGATGGATTGATTAGGTTCTATTCTTGAAATATGAAGGATTTTTAGTATTCCATAACATGAACATTGTCTGCAAAACCGAATCAGCATCCCCACTGTAAATCCAGCATTAGTCATGCAAAGGTGTTTGAAGTCTGATTTAAACAAATATCACTGTTGATGCTAAATCAACATTAATCACAGCCTTTTATATATCACGTATGAGCAGATTACCATTTACTTTCCCCCCTAGTTTTGTTGCCCATAATTTCCTTAAGAATCCCTAATACATCTTTAATACTCTTCCCTTCAGTGCAATATATTCCTGTGTCTATAATAGTTTTTACAATTTTTCCCAAACAGGTTTGAAATATTTTCATAAATACCTTGCAGTCCATATTATTAAGCACTAGATCTCTCCAAATCTTGATATTTAATCTAATACCATTCTTGTAGATATATTTCATAATTCCTTCACTTACTCTTTTGTCTGTCATACCTTGTGTTATCCATTTTTTCATTACTGCCAAAAATGCTCTTTTTTCATCCTCACCCATGTCCTTATAATAGTCCTATCCAATTTTATCTGGTCCAGGTGGACACCTAAAATTTACTTTTTGAAATACCTTGTCTAATTGTAACACAGAAGGCTATGACAGGGTCGCCAATCATAATGGGCTTATATTGTGATTAAGACATGGATGCCAAGAAATTCACCTTGAAAGTGAAGATTGAGAGGTGAATCATGGCAACCATGTCAAGAACATTTGACGAGAGCTATTAGAAAGGCAGTAATATACACTCTCTCTTATGTTACACAAGGTCAGGGATGCATTACCAGCACAGACAGGCAGAAATAAATCTGTTTTTTTTTTCTGCAATTGTTGTTTGTTAATTAGTACTGGCAGGTTTAACTGCCTGATGTGATACCTGATCTTAACAAGTGAAGCAAGGTTAGAAGTGCTTAAATGATATGTCTTTTTCTGGATATTGTACAGTAATCACCATCCTTCATTAACTATATTGTTATATTGCTCTTCAATCTACATAGCATATAATCAACAACTTATGGACTATTCTAATGATCAAAATAAGTCAAATTGATTTTAGAATATTTCTGAACAAGATATCCTTCAGTAATATCAATAATTTACATATTTGTATTAAACATGTTCCCCTTCTCATCCTTTAGTATGTCTACCCTTCCTTCTTCAGTTAGCATTTTTTACACAGAAAAGGTGAGATGCTTTATTTCCTTGTAAGAAATACTTCTGCCTAAATAACACATTTAACTTTATTCACATTCTGCTGTTTGGTAGCAAGTTCCATATCCAAAATTAGTTTGTCATCATTTCCCAAATTGTGTTCTTGCAAAAGCTGACTATAAGTATATATTTTTCCTTTTTTCCACATGAAATATTAAAACATAACACTTCACAATGGTCATTTAATAACTGATCTATTCTTGTTTTAAAAAAAAAATCAGATCGAATACCATCTCCTCTAATTCTTTTCAGTCCAATGCCTTCCATAATGACAATTTTCACAGGACCAGCAAGAGACTGATTCGCACAGTGGTCTAAAAGTAAAAGATGTGCCATATATACTTATGTTTCAGTAGTCTGTTTTACTCCTTATAGTCTCTTTTTATATGTGCATTTCTTCTCCATTGTTAGTTGCCTACATTTCAACAAATTTTTATATGTTTTAACATCAAACCCAATTTTTCAGTAGTGTTATGTAAATTACAATTAAAATCTCAAACTAATATCACATTCATTTTAACGAGTACTTGCAACATAATATCTGCAAATTGTGTTTTCCCTTTTATTGCTATTAGTACACGCTTATATTACACCTATTTCCACACTTAAGAGCCATCTCTAATATCACAGAAACTGAACCCCACCACTCTCACAGCTATAACATCAAGAAATTGAATTATGACTTTGGAAATAGAATTGCAATTCATGAACAAATGTCAGTGGCAAAACTCTAAATAATAATTTTCATCCCAACATTTTTGTTGCATTTTAGTTTTTGTTAGTATTTGTTTGCAAGATAGATATTTTATCAGCATCCTGCACCAAACTCCATTATGATATATTAAACTTTCTGTAGTCATTAATCAAATTAAAATTTAAAGAGAAAACTGCAAAATTAGAATTTTCCTTTCTTTGCAGTTTTGGTTTATTTTTCTCTTTCTAATTCTACTCCATATAGTTCTATTGTCATCAGTGCAATTCACATCTTCATCAACTTCATCATGGCTTAAATTCTCATTAATATTAGCCACAACTGTGTTTTATATTACTTCCATAGAATCAAAAATTTCAGCTTCAGTTTCAATATGCATAACATTATCTTGAGTTATCTTTTTCTCAATAAAGTGAAGCTGTCTCATCCATGTCTGAATGAATATACATCATCAGATACATCATACATGCTCTTAAAATCAAAGCAAAAATAATTTGAATTTCCATATTTTCTGCACTGTATCACACAGTCTTCATAAGTATGTCCAACCTCACCACAGTGCCCAAATTTTTGTCCAATTTTTTTGAATCACAGGAAAACATATTCTGTGTTGTCTCCAGTATTTAGGCATTCCTTTATGTCAATTTATTACCATCGTCATTAAATGAATATTTATTTCCTTCAGTATGTTTTAGCCGAATAAAAGCATCCTACCCATCAGTCCATAACTGTCATTTGATACCTTATTTTAACACCAACCACTTGTGAAAATTTGTCTTTAAAAAATAAATGTAAGTCACATTCAGTCACTTCAGATGTCCTAAATTACAAATGTTTTTTTTTTTTTCCTTAGAATCATTTGATTGCCGTTGAGAGTAAACTCGTTGCATGGCTTACAAGAAATCTTGGCATCAGCTAAGCCAACAGTTTCAAAAATTATTTTGCAAAAAGTTTAACTTTAAATATGAACAAGAGCACAATCATCTTCAACATGAAAGCCTAAGAGAATGATAAGTCTGTCCCGTATAAAATATCGGTTTATGGGTTTGCCATTTTTTGCTTCAGTTTGTATTACTGATCTTTGGCTATGACTATAGAGGATTACAACTGGGTTGCTGATTATAATCTGCTTATTATGTGTTCCATACATGGATGACAAGAAAATCGTGGTGAATTTTGGCATCCATGTCACAAATACATAATACAGGGAGACAATCATAATTGTTTGTAGGGCTTGGAACTTTATCTGCTCCATGTACTATTTGTTACAATGAAAAAACTGGTAAGTGTTTTGCCAGCTTTTAAAACTGTAAAACACTTAGTGGTTGCTGTCAAAAAGACAGTGTAATGCACTTTGTTACACTTACACTCACCTTTCATGCCTGTCGGCTGTCTAGATTTTCAAAAAATGTCCAGATTATTGCTTTATGTTTTTGTTCCATTCTTCATAAAATCTGTGGTTTTTGGGCAAACCACTGAGAATCGAAGTCACTAAATAATGCCATTGAGTTTCAGAGTTCGTATCTTTCATATTATGCAAGTGAATACATCCTGTTATTCTAGCAACTATGTTCTTTTTACAGGAAGTTAGGGACATGTTAAGGGTAGAGACAGCAGGCAAAAACAAATCTTGTGTTCTGCCACTGTCGTTTGCTAGTTGGTATAGGCAGATTGTACTGCTGAGCTTTAGAAATGACCATAACAACATAAACAAGGGGTACTTAACAATTGCTATGGTCAGGTTGCATGCCACTCTGGCAATTAGCCGGTTTGTCTTTTTCTGAATATCACCTCATTCCATGCACTACAAGTGCATTACAATTAACATTTGCAGTAGCTGCTGCAGCTGCCACAGTGTATGGCTTTTTAACATTGCCACCAGAGTTACTTACCTGATCAGATAAACCTTCACATGCAGCACAATCCTTTGATTCACCTTCCAAGCATTCTATGAGCAGGCTACACTACTCCTCTGGGAAAATGGATTCTCCAAGCCTTAAGTCCCCGAGGCTTGATTACCTGACAACACTGTCATTTCCATTGAAAAGCATTGTCAGGGAATCATGCAGGAGCTAACAACCATTTCTGAGTATTTTCCCCTTTCCCTTATAGTCCATCTATGGAGCTGACTATATCAGTAATGAGGGTGCCCCCCACATCAAGAGATGCAGGGTTATTTTCTGTGGGTTGTATTTCAGGGAGTAAAGGATCCAAGGATTCTCATTTGTCCACTTATAGTAGAAGCCTTTGGGCATTATATGCAAACTATCAGTCTAACAGCTGTTATTCTGTTGCAAGCATTCAAGATATACTAACTTTATCTGGGAAATATTTATTAACTTTATCGGACTTGGAAATTATAGCTCCCATTTTGGGTTCCTCCTCTAAAAACTTAAGTTCAGAGTATCATCATCTATGTGGAACTGTCTTACTGGTTTCATCAACAACATTTGACAAATCATTACTATCATTCACATCAATGCATGCCTTCTTAGCATCAAGTACAGTTTTACTTTCTGTATTTCTCTCTTTCTCTTCCATGATGCTCCCTTCTCTATAGCTGCCCTATGACCTTGCCCACAGAAAAAGAATAAGGGAAGTTACCCTATTACCTAGACAAGTTCCCCGTAGTTAGTATGTATATCACCTCTGGCATCTCCTGAAAAGAGGCCATTAGCCTAGTTAGATTAACCCGGTCAAAAAATATTCTGCCTAATAACCTCATTTTGGCATAAGTTATCTGCCACTGAGAAGCAGTAATGGCAACTAGCAACATTTCATTTAGTAGCTTAAAGGCAGTCTGTTCTGTTTAGCATTTAATTTACTACACTTTTTAGGACAGGTCTGATGCTAGATAAGTCCATGTATTCCAATATGCACTAAATAAATAAATTCCAAACAGTAGAGGGCCCAGTACAGGTCCTTATGATACACCACTCGTAACTGGTCTACTGGTGGAGGTAGATTCCCCAGCTTTAACAGTTGTTGTTCTATCAGTGAGCCAGTTTGCTACCCATCTAGTGACAAATGGATTTATACTCAGATGGAAGAGTCTCTCAATGATCCATGAGTAGGGAATTGTGTTAAACACCTTGGCTAACTCAAGATAGGCAGTGTGTACTGCTTTACTCTCATCTAGGGCTTTGGTGACATTTCTTAAATAAGCAAGATCTACCCTTGAAAAAAAACAAACTGGGTTGGGTCAAGAGTTTGAAGGTTGCCTATGTCCTGGTTGATAAGGTCCATGATGACTCTTTCTATGGCCTTGCAGATAAGGCTGGTCAGGCTAATGGGTCTATAGTTCCCAGGGTCGGTCGATGGACCCTATTGTGCGAGAGGATTACTGTTGCTCTTCTCCATTCCTTTGGCACAAAACCAATGCCTAGGCTGTGGTTAAAGTGACAGCTAAGTGGTTCCGCAAGGTCTTGTTTTAGATTGTTTAGTATGCAGCCGGGGATGTCATCTGGTTTCATAGAGGCTGTATTTTTGGCATTGGAGAGCACTTGAATAACCTGTTCTTTGGAGATAAATAGTAGAGGACAGTGTCAAGAATGCTATGGTCTATTGACTGGTGGGCATGGTCAGGGTGCAATTGTCATCAAATCTGTCATTCAGCAAGTTGGCAATTTCTTCTGGTTCTGTGTGAGTGGTGCCATCCGTTATAAGTTCAGCATATAACTGGATTTCCCTTTGAGGTTTTGGATGTAGCTAAATACTGCCTTATGATTGTCTTTAGCTAGAGGTGCCAGTCTAGTGTCATAACTTACTTTAGAGGACTTTACAAGGTTTCTGATTTGCTTGTTTAGGCTGTGTAGGGTAGTCTTTTCTTGCTGAGTATGTTTCTTCTTGTTCTTAGATATCAGTTTCTTTCCTTTGTTATATAACTTATTTACACTTGCAGTCCACCAGGGTGGCTTTTTTTTTTGACAGGACCTGCTTTTAGTCCTGTCAGGTACTGCCGACTCAGTCCATTTGCTAAAGTGGCTATATAGAGATGCGTGGTCCCTCCTCTGGGCCAGAAATGAAGGAGTCTCAGTTTTCACCACTGACACTGGTGAGGGACATTCACTTGGAACAAAGATAAACACAATATTGTCAGATGCAGCTCTCTGCACCAAGCAACATTTCATACAGGGAACACTGGTCTGCACTGGGGCTGGGTTCCCCCCCCCCCTCTCTCTCTCTCTAGGCCCCAAATAAGACTCCACACTGATCACAGCTGTAGAGCTGAGTCCTCAGCTGAGTGTTCCAAGCCAAGTCCTCCACCACCTTCTCTGTTAAACCAGTTATCTGTGTCCCTGCTCCAAGTAGCTCACACACACACACACACACACACACACACACACACACACACACACACACACATACACACACACACACACACACACACACATGGGAAAGGCTGACACAGATTCACCAGCTATGCCCCCTCTGCCCAGACTATTAGTTATATACAGCCACCAGAACACTTCAAAGCCAGCTACTCCAAGACTATTACAAGGGCACCCAATTATACTGAGTAAAATTAGTACTATACAAATGGTAGTGTTTGACCAATGCAGCAAGACTTTCAGGAGTGGCCACAGTGTCACCAATTAAATATAAGTACTCTCAATGGTTAAAATATTCTCTAAAAGACCAGCCAAAATGAAAAGTTTAAATATATTTAATAATAAATAATACAAAAAATGAAAATACTAAATATCTGTGTACGATAAACACCATAGTTTCAATCACAGGAAATATTAAAAATAACACCAAATGGATATATTCACACAGATACAGAAAAACAGTACTTAACTAATTGCACTATATTTTCCTAACTGATCTAAAGAATTACTATTCCCTGATTATGTACTAAAGCAAGGCAAGATGATGTGGATGAGCAGTCTTCCTTCTTGTCAGGTTTTACAAACAGACTTCCCTGAGACTTCTGTCTCATTTGGTATTAAAACATAATTTCAGTCCTGGATTACAGAATGAAATCAGCTGAATCTGGTACCCATACTACCCCCTTTACTAGAAACTGAACCAGAATCTAGCATATATGTTATAATAAACACACACACATAGTACTTTGATAAGATGTGTTATAGTATCTGGAAGCTATAAAACCATTTCAAAAATGTCCACCCTTCCAGGGTTGCAATTAGTTCTCCCTCAGTACAATACAATAGGATTCTTAGTCCTGGTTTTCATAGACATTTTGTCTCTGGCTGCAATTAGAACTGTAAGATACAATCGTTATGGCCTAAACCAGGAAATTTAATTTCAGACTATTTTTCAAAGTTATCTGGACTGAGATTAACCTCTTCTCATCCAGTATCCTCTGTTACACTTTATTCATTTCAACAGTTACAATACAGTCTGACATGCAGGTGTATTTCTTTTATGTCAACCAATACCCACTTTTGGTAAATTTTTAACAGAAACAATTTTACAAATATATTTTCAACACAAGCACCTGTACAAATTGGTTTGATATACCAATGACAAATAATTATTTACAAAACTCCAGCTAGATAAGCTGGCATATGTTACACATCCACTGCCCTACTCCTCCTGGAATAGCTGGCATTGCCTCTTGTCATCACAAGGGTGTCTGTGTACTTCTCAGCATAGGTGTCATTGTTATCTGTGTTAGGCGGAGCTTTGGAACCATTTATACCATCTCTTAGGAGGCAATAGTTTTCTTTGGAGAAATGTTTTATTTATTTATTTTTCTCCTGTGGGGGTATCATGTCTGATCTTTACTTCAAATGAGACAGATTTATGATCTGACTTAACTAGGGAGGGCAGCACACTGGGGGTAGTGCAGTGGTCCCTCATGATGGTAAGTACTAGGTCTAGGATATATATTTGAACCCCTTGTTGGGGTGCAAACTAACTGCTCCAGTGCATTTGAGTTAACAAAGTTCAGAAACCTCAGTACAGTCATGTCTCTGCTCTTGTAAGCTGCTCAGTCGATGGATGGGTAGTTGAAGTCTACCATGGCCAAGGCATTTGGCTATATACTGAGTGATTCAAGCAAGTCCAGGTAGGCAGTATGATTAACCTGGTTCATGGTGGGGAACTTGCAGCTAGCTATGATGTGGTAGGGTGTTTTGCCTAGTTATTTGGACCTGGAGTAGCTCAAGAGAGTTGCACTGTTTCACAAGTTGCAAGGTGTACTTGGATTTAAGAAAAATGGATACACCTCCACCTTTGGTTCTTTCATGCTCGTTTTAGGGTTGGAACCTGTGGAAGGCATTGTTGCCCTGCATGGCCCAGGTACTCTCCATGGCCTTGAACCAAGTCACAGTGACTGCAGAGATGTCAGCATCTACCAAGGTGAGGAGTGCTTCCAGGGAGAATGTTTAGGCTTCTAGCATTAAGCAGCATGACCTTGAGATTGTATCTAGAGTATTTTTCTATGTTGGAAGTTTTATTGTTTTGATATAGCCTAAAAAAGGCTCTATGGTGGAGGCAAGCATCTTTGTGAGTATCCCAAAGCCTTGAAGAGACAGATGAAGGCCATCTCTGGTGAAACATCGAGGCCTGTTGACCATGTCTTCCTAGGCTGATAGATACTGGATCCCCTTGCAGTGACACCAGAAGCCAAGCCAATTGTTAAAATCATTCATTTTTTGTCTGTACTGCAGCATCATTCTAGGTGAATGTGGAATGCTGCTTAGGGCTAGAGGCATACCTTTCTGGCACACATAACCTGAGACCTCTCTCATGTCTTCCTTCATATAGTCCAGAGAGGCACATCTCAAGTCATTCACTCCAGCATGTACTATGGCAGAGTTATAACAGTGATTACTGCTGCGTAACTTCACTGCATGCATGACTTGGTGGATACTGGTACCTGACAGGCAGCTGACCATGACCTGATGTTCTTCTTGTCCAGCCTGGTGAGAGGGATTTCTGTGTGTCTCACTACTGAGTCTCCTACAACTAGGAAATTTGGTTTAGAAGTGTTTTGCTTTAGAGGATTGATTGCTGAGACACTGTTCTACATGTTGTTATATGATTCTGTTTGTCTATCAGTGTGAGACAGTTGTCAGCATTTGGGAGGTCTCTGGTCTTTTGGTAAGCTCTTGGTGAGTAGGTCAGGGTATGTGGGTTTATGTGTCTTGACTTTATCTTGTGTAAGAGGATAGTTGTGTGAGCTGACAACCTTTTTGAAGTCTTGTTTATTGTTATATCAGAGGACTGATTCAAGTTTCATGGTATAGTGACATCTCTCACATCTGTATTTGTTTGCTTTAGGAGCAGGTGTTTGACAGTATATATGAGCCAATTGCTACATTGCTTCAGGATGCATATGTCAATCAGGTTGGCTAGAGAAATGTTAGTAAACTTGCTGCCTATAGCAGCAGGTAATTCCTGGTTTGTGGGAGGGCAAAGATTAGCTATTGCTCTGGGATTAGCAAGGGTACATATGACATATAGGTGTAGTGAAGAAAGTGGGGTCATGCTTGACAGTGCTTAGCTGATCTGCCTGCACGGCAGTAGTGTGCAACTGGGTTATCTGAAGAGTAACAGGGAAGTCTGAGAGGGTTTCACTGAGTGGTGTTCATGGGACAAAAATGTGATTCTAGGCATTTGTGTCTATACAAGCACCACTAACCCCTGTTGCATGGTCTGCAGCTATGCCAAACTCGGAACAGCTCTGCCAAACTGAGCACAAACCCGTGCAAATGCAGTGCTTAAATACAAGCAAATTTAAACAGTTCTAACACAATCTACCAATAGAAAATCCCCTCACAGAGCCTTTGTTCCAGTAATCTCCAACTCAGATGGGTCCTGAGCTACACACTTCTGCCACAATGGTGGAATGGGGCCCACTTAATGCAGGATGGCTAGTTTTAGTGCTCAAGTGATATCAAACAACCTAGATTCAGCAACTTGTTACTACAGCGTATGTGGACTCATTGTCTATCTATAAACTTTAAGTCAGGCAAAACAAACTTTATTTTGTAAAATAGGAAAGAGTGAATACTTAAACTGTAATAATTATTGGAAGGTCGCAGTTAATTTGATATCCCTGAGTCTTGCATTCTACCAGAGGACACAGCTCCCCCAAAAGAAAAAAACACTAGCCTCCCTTTACAATTTTACTGTGCCTGTTCAACCACTGCTACTACCAAATTTCCAGGTATTCATATTACCTTATATCCCTTCATCTCTCCCTTTCCAGTTCCTGAGTCTTGTGCTTAATAGTTATAGCATGTACACTGATAAAGTAAAAATACACTGCAGGTCACTAACAAGTTTGCTAACTGAGACAAACTTTTTTTCTTACTCACATTACTGCAGTCTTGTCAGCAAACAGAATAAAAGTTTTAGCTGACTGCTTCTGTAGGACTGATACCTCATTCCCTCTTCTGGCATATGAACCCTGTTCCATTCACCCTTGCTCTGTTTTAGCTAACTTTGCTTCCCTACCCTACCCCCAATTCCCACATACCCCCACATCATCTACACTTAATTCTCCCTCTATTCCCCATAGCATTTTCTCCAAGTCCTGTCACACATCATTAAACTGTTAAATATATCAACCAAAATCCTCACTTCCTCCTTTTTTCCTCATCCCTTACCATACTGGAGTCCCCCTCTCCCTTTCTCTCTGTCCTCTTTATCTCCTCTACAAGCCTCTCATAATAGAATTAATACCTTAACTTTTTCTTCCGCCTCTTATAGTATTATTCCCACTCATACATAAACCATGATGCTACATTCCTCTCTTACCTTAATTCTCATTTTCCTCTCAAACAGCCCATATCTGCCATGCACAACCTTAAAAAGTAAGTTCCACATCAACTAATGACTATTTATCTAACTGTTTATGTGATATCTCCCCCAGCTTATTCCACACAAGTCCCTTCTACTATTCCAAACCAAAAATGTTTTACACATACATTAAAACCTTTAAAGTTCTTACTCTTCACTACAAAGAATTCTATCATAGATATTCTTTACCTTTCCTGCATCCCTCAGTGCAGTGATATACACCCAAACCTGTGTCCTACGGCCTCTAACTCACATATGCACATACCTCCTATTAAGACCCTTAAGATGGTTACAGTGAATTTGCAAAGCATATATATAATAAAATGACTGATTTTCATGCCTGGATAACCTATTATAGCCCCAAGGTCCTACCTGCTACTGACACTTGGAATTAACCTAATATAAAATATGCAAAATTTCTTCCTCCAGACTACAACTTAATTATGTCAGATGGAATATAAAAGAAAGCAGGTGAAAACCCTTTACTCTTACCTAATGCCCATACTGTAACTCCATACTCAAATACAATGAGAAAATCTTCCAGTGCCAAGATTCTTATTACCTTCCTAGAACTAAATTACATAAAAAGTGTTTGCATCACAGTGCTTCATATCCTTCCAGGACATAACATTTTCATCCTTGAAGAAATTCTGTCCTGGATATCAGACACAATTACCAATGAAACCATCATTCTAGGTGATGTTACTATCAACTGGCAAATCTTATCCTCTAACTTCCCAACTGCCAACATGAACCTATTCAGGTTCATATAAGTTATTAAAACACTGACGTGATATAACAAAAATAAAAAACAGAGTTCCACCATTGACTGGGTAGTGATTACCAGCCTAGGCAATTTTACTACAGTTAGTGCACTTCCAGATACCTTAAGTGACCACCTAGCAGATTACACCCATAGAACTATTTTTAAGTTGACCAGAGGATGTAAATATAAAGCTACCTACAATCTCTCAAAATGTAACCATCTTTCATCAGCTCACTAAAAGTGATGAAGTAATCAGTCCTTAAAACTATACCTTTAGATGATGCAGTAAATAATTTCAATCCAGCATTTCTAGACATCCTTAATACCTCAGCCCCTCTGCATATAAATAGAATTAAATCCATTCATGCCCCTTGGCTCTCTAAGTCATGCAAACACTTCATGAATGACAGGGACAATGAATGAAATGAATAGCAAAAGAATGAAACCAAAAAACATTTACAACTTTTCAGGCAACTCTGTAATCATGTCAAAAATCAAGTAACCAGGGACAAAAACATTTTTATATTCTTCTATACACCAGCCACAAAAATAATCCTAAAAAAATTCTGGTCTTCTATAACATCTCTACTTAACCCCGAAACAGAAAAAGAACCCTGTACTTGCCCTGGAAACTCCCCCTTCAAACAGCTAGTATGCCCATCTGTAGTGAATTTGTGGATCGAGTTCAGGTAATTTGTACGGTTCCCTATTAGAACCTCGAAGGTCCACTTACCCAAATACATAAACGTCGACAAGTCTTCATCGAACCGCGAAAACATCAATCATCCTGAAGTGTGAAATCCGAAATGTCATAGAATACATAGCCAACTTAATTACAGAGTCCTCACACACATCTTCCTCTTCCTCTCAAAACTCCCCCAACTCTACTCCTAAGACAGCCCCTTCTCAAAGCTCACTTGACTGCTCTCTTCCTACTTCTTTCATAGCAGACTCCTGTCATACTAATCTCAATAATCCCTCCTCATTTACCCTTCAACCTCTTCCTACTAGCCTTATAAAAATGCACTTAAACTCAGACCCTGCTCTGCCTCAGCTAATAACCTCCCATCAGACTACATAACATTAGCTTAAGATGCCATAGCCTATCCAGTTAGCATTCTTATTATCAGATCTTACTATGTTACTGAGTCCTACATAGGTTCGTACTAAGCTAACTGCCCTTGCGAGCCATTTTAAGCCTAGCCAATTATCCCTTTTGAGAATCAAACCCTGCATCTTGTGTTTGTAAGGCGAACACCTTAAACATTAGGCCACCCACATCCTTATTTTATGGAAAAAGTCCTACCTTATCCCACTGCATAATGGAGGTTACTCAAGCAAAATTTCCACCTTTAATCCCATAGCCATTCTGCCCCCTTTAAACAGCTTCTAAACTTTCTCCTGCAAAACCGGCTATTAATCATCACAGAATATGGCTTTCAGCCAGCCCACAGTGCAATAGCTGGCTTATTGTCCTTCATGAACACTTTAAGTAAAGTTAGAGATTCTGGCAAACTCATTTCTTCAGTATTCCTGAGCCTGTCAATAGCTTTTGACTTGCTCTCTCATTCAAAACTCCTTCATCAACTTTCCATTCTTGGACTATTGCCTCCTACTCTCCAGTGACAGACAGCAATCAGTAAAATGGCAAGGTTTCCTCTCTCCACAGCTACCCACTATTATAGGCATTTCTCAATGATCCTTCCTTGGTCTCCTACTCTTTAATGTTTTCTTTAATAGCCTGCATTCTTCCTCATGCCAAGGTTAACCAATTCAATATGCAGATGACTCTACAATCATCTGACCTTCAACTGGTCTGTCACATCTACAGCAAATAATACAAAATGCTTTCACTTCTGTTGAGACATGACTTCCTAGTGCCCATCTCTTCTCAATCCCAATAAAACCAAGCTCCTCATCTTACTTACAAATCATATTGTCCAGATAAATCCAAGTTCAAGATTCAGTCGTTAAACAACATAGAAATAGAAGCAGTTCCCCACACCAAGCTATTAGGCATTACGATAGTAGAGAATCTTAAGTTTGACCTACATATCCCAAAAGTTACTTGGAATGCTATACAGGAATAAACACTTTCTGAATGGATCCATCAAAATTGCTGTTGCAATTACTTAACTTTTTTCCCTCCCTGCTATAAGGGCACCAATCCTAACTAACCTACCGTTTTCCTTGAAAACAAAACTTGAAACCCGCTATAAGAAAATTGCTAGGTTTGCAACTAGTGCAATGTACTACACCCATCAGTGCACAGCTCTGCAGTCATTTAAGTGGTTCAAACTTCCCCACTACCTCTTCTACCTACAACTTATAACTGCCCACATCATCAACAAACCTGCCACTTGCCACTTGCCCTGCCCTTAACTCCATATGCTCCATGCTTCACAAATACTCCCTCAAAAGACCTCTCTGATCAGAAGATAAACAAATCCTCTCATTAAATAAACATACTAAATCTTCTGGCTAAAGCATCTGCTTCTACTAGATATGCAAAAGTTAGGACTCCCTACCACTATCCATTAGAACAAACTCTAAGCTTCCAACCTTCAAACACCCTTTAAAATAATTTTTATCTAAATCATGGATCTGATCCTGCTATCATCCATGTTGAATTCCTTACCTTTCAACCCAAATCACAACATTTACCTTTACTTCACTCTCTTTGATATGTTCTTTGCCTCACTAACATTCCCTTTATACCTGACCTATTTCTGCCCCTCCCGTTCCCTGTCCTTCCCTTCTGCTTCTACTCTGCTCTCGCTGTATTACATCCTCATTTATTATTCTTCCCACTTTGTATTAATTAGTTGGTGCTCATGGATCTTAATTCACCTTGTGCATATTAATGTACTTTACTATATGATTTTTGTATATTAAAATCAGTCCATTATACATAATACTATATTATTGCTATGATTTGCATGTGATATGGTGTATTATGTTTTTGCTATTATGTGCTGAAAATTGCGCTGTAACTGGAGCTTTTCTCCCTGGCCCTCAACTGAAAAAAGACATGACTGGTGCAGTCAGACCGCCACTGTAAACAAATGTCAATAAATAAATAAATAATGGTGGCATACTGCAGTGAATGTGAAGTATGAGGGTGTAGACTGACCATGTTTTATTTTATTTTTATTTCTTTACTACTGGTACCCAATATGCTGTCTCTTTCAGCCATGATCCATCATATGTGCTCGCAGAAGACTTTTACAATGTACATCTTATAATTTGTTACTAATACTGTGAAACAGTCTTCATATGATGTCATGGGCTGTAAGAATTATGTAATTCTATATACAGGGCCTGGATATTAAAGACTTGTAGTGATGCTTAACCAGATAGTAAGAGATGACAAATTCTGTTGCTTAAATTTTACCATCCAAAGTGTTACCAAAAGTAATTTCTTCTGTGTTATCTTTCAGTCTTCATTTTGTTTCTATGATTTCTCTTGTTGGGTTGTTGGGTACAAAATATCCAAGACCTAAAAATTTCAGAAAGTAAGATCAGGTGGAAGTGATGACTCCATCTAAAGTCATTACTGTGAGGGGAATTCATAAAATGTTGCTGTGAAGTGTCCACAACAGCCTTATCATGGTGCTTTTGGAAGAAGATGCACAGTATTGCAGCAGACTGTCCCCAGTATCATGCTACATGCTTATGAGGCAGTCTCGGGAGAGGCGTATGCTAATTAGCCATGTGCTGTCTTCCTAAAACTGCCTCCAGGAAGCCATCTACGTGCACATGGCTGTGTAAATAAGCACAGCCTCTCCTTGCACCTCACAAGTGGCCATATTCATCCATTGCTGAAGTGGAAACTGTTGGGGAGTTTAGCATTGAGATAGATTTAGAAGGTGTGTGCTTCAGTGCATGCCAGAGGCTATATGTGTGAGTGCATGTGTGAGTATTTGCCTGGAAGATAGCAGGTAGGGAGAGTTAAGGAGTAAGTTAGGCAGGAGTATGTGCGCATTCATGTTTGTATATTTATGGGTGAATGGATGAGTGTCTGTGAGTGCAATCAGGTGGGGATGGGGGCTGTTTTTGTGGGGGAGGGTTCAAGTGGCTGTCATACTTCCCCTCATCACTAGACTAACAAGCAGAGACTGCAGCATTGGGTGGGGTGCATCAACTAGCCACCTTGGGAAAGCTCTATACTGATGTCTGAGTGGCACTAACAGTAAGGGTATTGACGGCGGGGAGAACACTAGACATCAAGGTTACTCAATATTGCATGCCTTAAAGACTCATATTCTTTTAAAAAAGTGCATGGAATCACTAGACACCACACTGCCCCTTCCCGCATGCAACTGAACTTTGTCATCTGCACCACCACTACACACCAAGGACTGAGTTTTACAATAAATAAATGTAAATGTAAGAAAGTACAGAGAGAGGAGGAAAGAGCTTTGAGCCATGCACTACACACAAGCCCCCACTGATGTAAGTTAGCGCAGCAGGGGATTTTTTAATATATATATTGAGAAACTCAGGTGTTATACAATACCTACAACATATCATAAGGTATGAGGATTAGAGACAGAAAATGTTAGGCATACCACTCAACCTTGTAGAAAAACACAGTTTGCACTAGCATACATTTACTGAAGACTATGAAGTGCGAAACATAAATGTCTGCCATTAAGGACTGACTGTAGTTATCCTTCAATTACCAGGGCACAGGGAAGGATATATCAGCTACATCATGGATATTGTGATAACAAGGACAGGTCTAGAGCACGTGGTGTGTGTGTGTGTGTGTGTGTGTGTGCGTGCGTGTGTGTGTGTGTGTGTGTGTGTGTGTGTGTGTGTGTGTGTGTGCATAAAAATACATAGTTTACTTTAGAAATATTTTGCAAATGTAACCAGAATAGGAGCATATTGGAAATATTCTGTGATGGATAAGATTGCAGAAAATGCCTTAGTCTGGAGCATTTGGCTAGGAATATCATTAAGTATGTTTTACCTGCCATAGTTAATAGTCTCTACTCTGCAAGCACATTCATGTTTTATAAAGTTCAAAGTTCAATACTCAAAACTTTTGGGGTTTTTGAATGTGTTAAGAGCTGGTCAGAAACCATTTTTTAGTATAATACATCAGAAAGTACATTTCCCAGAAACTGGGATTTGACTGACCCAGAGTATGTGAAATAAAACTCACAAGTTCTGTCTTGTAACTACACAAGTTACATATCTATTTTATACAGACTCAACCTGGTGCACGCTAGCTACTTTAATTCATAGCTTAATTTAAACCTAGAAAAATAGGTTTGAAAACAGGGAAAATACTGCTGAGCCAGCTTGGTTTCAGCCTATGGGTGAACCACTACATAAATGATAATATCAATATTACATTTCTACCTATTTGTTGTGACAGGCTAATGTTCACACATGAATCTAAACTGTAAAATTGTTTCCTTGAGTTTCATTGCTGGATTTGTTTGCATTCTTGTACATTAAATTTAAGCTGCCATGTAATAAACCATTCCATCATTTTTGTCACCACTTATGTCATCTTTTCTGTATTTTCTTGGATATTAACCCTGTTACCTAACATTGTGTAATATGTAAAAAGGCAATCTTTGTTTTACAGGCTATTGGGATCTCACTGTAAAAACACTGTGTATAACTAACCTGTTATTAAACATAGTGGTACACCACTTGTCCTCATAATTTCATTTGAATGCACTCTGTTTACTGTGACTTTCTTTGTCCATTTCCTAGGCAGAATTTTCCCAACTTTACAACCCAGGAGATACCCTATTAAGTACTTCTAATTTGTTCAATAATCTTTTGTGTAGAACCCTCACAAATGCCTTGTTAAAATCTAAGTAGACTACATGCACAGCCTGTTTATGATTTAAATATGATGGTTATCCAAATAATTTAATTAGATGACTTTAATTTTTGATGGCTGTATTAGATCTGCTTATTTTTTCTGGACTTGCAAACATGAATTTTCAGGTTCATTTACTCACAATATTTAGCTGCAGCTATTTTCAATATAACACTGAAAATCGATCATGGTGTACTTAAGCAATAATCCACAACTGGGTGTGGGTATATCAGGATTTAGCCATTTTGCTGTCATTTGATCATGAGGGTGAAGCCCGAGTGATTAAACAAAACCAACCATAGGTAAATCCTGATATACTATTATACAATGACATTACTTGAGAAACAACTTACTTCTTGTTCCTAAATAATGTACTTCTATAACTGCAGTTCAGTCTTCCTCCGTGTTGTCTTCTGTGGGCTGATGTACTGTCTGTGCGTAAGGGACTTGCATTCCTATGCTTACACAGTAGATCAGTGCAGCACAGGAGAAGCAACAGAGAAAAGAGAATCTCCACTGCTGTTTTTTTTTTTCACTATTTAAAATTTCAAGATTTGAATAGACACAATGCAGAAATTCAAGGAAAATCGGGTATGTTTCTCTTTCTTTAGTTTTGCAGAGTGTATGCAAATATTTTCATATTTTGCTCTGTCCCCCCAGCATAAACCAATAAAAAAATCTGGCTGCTCAATGGTACTTCAGTGGCTGGACTTTTTTCTATTGGTATATGCTTGATTTACAATGGGCACTCTGGTTGGGCTGTCCAGTCAGTGTGCACATTTTGGAATACTAATGACCTTTTATTGTATAATTAATACCATATTACCCAGGAAGTCCACAGTAAGTAAAATGCTTTTTCTTGCAGATAGTAAGTATTTCCAATATATACTGCACAATGTATATCTAAGATCGACAAGTTATTGCACACATTGAGAAGATTTTGTTTGGAAAGTTTCAGATGAAAGCTAAGAGATTTATAACAAGAGGTATACTGTATGTCTGATTTGTATGTATCTTTTTAAAGATATGCAATAAGTGCAGACTGGAATAATTAATGGCTTTAAAAATAATGAACTGAGACAGAACAACCTGTAGTAACAGCAGCAGCAAAATATATTCATTACCGAACGTGTTCCATTTATATAAAATGTTTTGAAATAATTTCAAACATTTGAACATTCTTTATTTAAATTCCCATTTAATAGCTGTCCTGTCTCTGATACCGTAGGTAATATATAATAAATATGTCATTCTTTTACAGAGACTAGTACATTCTGTTAAGCGGAGCAATTCATTTTTGTCCTTGTGAGAGAAAAGGAGTCTTTTCTTGGCAAGGCTGCTCTTATTCCCTATCTCAAAACAAATTCAAAATCAAAAGAAATACTATGTTTGTAATGCATTTTAATGCATTTAAGAAGATTAAGTCAATTGAGCCTAATGTCCTTGTCTTGTTACTATGTGCAATATAGCTAAGAAAGTTTGGCTCAAGATACTTGAAATTCAAATGCTATACATTTTAGAGTGCCGTTTTTGTATACAACGGTGTTGCAGTTGAAAGTTATACATAAATGTGTTTCTTACCACAAAATAAGTAATGTTAAAGCCATTCTTTGTAAAAAGGTAATCAGTATATTTTTAAGTATGGAATTTTAATTCCAAATATAATGAGCAATAAACTGATATGGAGGAATCTACTTTGAACTACTATTTATTTCTCAATGGATTCTTTGTCATTAGATTCATTTGTCTGAATTATACAAAGAAACAATGATATGTGTCAGACATAGTTATCGCAGTACACTGACATTTCAAATGAGGAAAAATGATCATATAACTGTCGTAACTGCCTTAATTATTTATGCTGTTCTGAGGGACCCAATGTATAACAGCCTAGAAGAAGATGGAAGACAGTCCTCACTGTTTCACCAAGGATGGCCTGCATCTATCTTACCAGGGCTTTCACACTGTGGCTGAGATATCCACCCCCGTTCCATTTTAGGCAATGTTACTCTACTCAAGGACAAGGAAATAACCTAGTAAATAGAAATTAAAATTTTGCAAATATCAGTGTAGCATTGCTCAACGCTAGGAGCTTATATAAGAAAATGCCTTTATTTGATGGTTTTCCTAATCCTGGAAAAATTAGATATTTGTGTTATCAATGAAACCTGCTTTCAGAACAGTGACAGCACACCCACCTTATCTGACATTTCTGACTGTCACGCATTTAGGCTTTCAAGAGTAACACCGGTGGTGGCGTGTCAGTCTTTATCCATAATGTCATCAACTCCAGACTAATCAACCATGACAATGACCTCATACTCCTTCATAATATAATATAATATCAGTAAATAAGACTTCATACACATCCTGGCCACCTGCAGCACCGTATCCATTATACTCAGAAGTCATGAAACATATTGTAAGAAATTAGAGTCCCTCTTTATCAACTACAACACCATCTCTCTCTCTCTCTCTCTCTAGGGGACATTAGCTACCTCTTCTTAAATTAGTACATCAGCAATTCTATAAATAAATATGCTTACTGCTTCTAAACCTATATGAAATACATTTTCATCTGTGCTGGTTGACAATACATGGTTTCACACTCAGAACTGTTTTGTTACAGCTTACTTTCCATACCTGTCAACTGTCCAGTTTTTCACAGAATGTCCAGATTTGTGCCTCATAGTTTTGGTCTGTTTCTCCAAAAACTGTGGTTTTCTGGCAAATCATTGAGGACTGAAGTCAGAAAATAATGACAGACTTTTGTGTTTTAGATTTTGTATCATTAAAAAATTGCAAAACCTGTTATTCTATAAACTTTCTAAGTTTGCAAGAGCAATATTTAAAAACTGTCCCTATTTTTGGGCCTTTGTCCCCCTATTATTTATGGCTTTGTTCAGATATCTTGCTCTAAGAGGTTGAGAGGTATGTCACTGTCAATAGATAGCTTTCCTCGACTTCCTGTTTATTTTCCATAAACATATATATTGGTTCTTTTTCTTTTTTTCCATCTGATTTTTTTGTTAAATAGTTTGCATAAAATTTGTGTAAATTGTTTGAAAAAAGTGATGGAAAAAGATTGAGCTATATGCTTTCTTTCTCTCATTAAAACATGGTTATTACTCTTTTCAGTGTCTTTCTGAAACAAAATTTTAAATGTTCTAAGATATGGCCTTTAAACTTTCCCTAATCTTTTCATAAAATGTCCAGTTTCTAGTTTGATCTTTCTTGTGTTTCCTTACCAAAACCAAACCAAACCAGTCCATTCCTGTAGGACTAACTGGACTATCTTTATCCAGAAATACATATATTGGAGCATGTAGTTATTACAAAGCCACTTTTAATAAAATAATTTGGATTAATGTAACTCAACAGAAAAACTTTTATATTGAAGAGTTTCTTTAATGAAGTGTGAAGCTGTTACTTTTGTTTAAAATAAACTGCTACAATGGAACAACACAATCTGTGGAATTATTTCATTATTAACATGTAGCATAGGGTTAATGCTTACAGTTAAAGAAGTTTGCAGGGAAGTGCAGTCCTTCTGCAATTATAGAGTACTGATTTTTGAAATGACATAGAAGGTTATGATCCGGACACATAATAACAGGCAATGATCAATGAGACCTGATCATTTTTAGTGTATGAAGTTGTATCTATTCCATGTGCTACCTGTTATATCTGAAAAAAAAAGCTGAAGTGTTTTACCAGTCTTGAAAGCCAGTAAAGCACCTAGTGAGTGCCATTGCATAGACAGCATGTAAGGAAAAAAATCAGGGACATCTTTTAAATACTGCCCTAATTTAAATAAATTACTTATGTGCACATACAGACTGTTGAGAGTGAAGGAATGTTTCCTTCCCTTATACCCAAGTGTAACAGCACAGATGTTACATACCTTTGAAAGTGCTGTTACACTTGGGTCTTCCATCACAGTAGCAGAGGCAGATGGATAGCCGGAAAACACAATGAAGACACTGGTCGAGTAATCAATAAGGCAATTTATTCGCAAATAAAAAATTCCATCACTGTAGCATGTAACAGGTTTATCTCTTTACCAGTTTTGGAACATAACCATGGAGCTTCATGTAGTACATAGATTTTCTTTCTTGTTTTCATTTCCCAGTGTTTGGTGCTGCTATTATTTAGTGTTTTTTTTTTTTTTTTTGCTTGCAGTAGCTCTGATTGCTTTCATTTTGTTTTGTCATTGCAAGTGGGGATTCATAAAAATAACTTAGTTTTATCAAGCAGAAGTAAATTAAAATGCTGGTGCAGTTTTCTCAAAAGAAAAGTACCTGTTTTGTTAAAGTCACCCCCACTCCCCCAAAAATGCAATCTCTCTTGTTAGTTCCAGCACAATACAAGGCCCTTTGCCCCTCTGGATTACTTTAAGGAAGATATCCGGGTATCTCCAGGTTACCTAGAAATGACTTTGCATTTATTTTCCTTTACTGTAGCATTCTCCTCAGAACCACTGTCTATGCAAAAGCTTCTTCTACATTTTGAGGCCCACTTTTCTGATAAATAAGACCATAGTTCTTTTTATAAACTGCTTATATATGATAATTGGCTTGTTAACAATTCTTGTGAAAACTCTCTCTAGCTAAAATAAAAACTGTATATGTCTACCATAAAAGAGTATCACTATTTACAATAATTTACAACATATTTACAAAATCCTTCTGTTTGCACTAGTATTGTTATAATATTTCACTTCAGATTCAGTTTACTTTGATGCTTGCACCAGAATTGTTACAATATTTCACTTCAGATTTATTTCACTTTGGTACATCACTCAGTGAAAACCACCCACTATGCTACATTGACCCCACCAGCTTGAAGCTGTTGATTTCAGGCCAACATGGTGGGCTCTGAGCCCTTGACATGACATCTGTGTCATGGTGGCTTGACCTTGGTGATGTTTGATAGTGAATGTAAATGGCTGTAAACAAAGTGTCCATTTAAAAAGGTTAGTATCCTCGTCCTTTTCCATATGTTCCTATATTAACAGGGCATGGTGTGCACTCTACGTAAAGCCCCTGCCAAGGGGATAATATTTTAGTGATGAGAGCACACACTTGATTATAAAACATTCCCTAGCTGTAGTGGAATATCATGTCTCTGCTTTGCTTACCTTGGGACTTAAAACTTAAAAAGCATATAGGGTGCTCTTCCCCCTCAAAGTTCTTTGTAAGTACTCCCCTTCTGTCTACCTTTGATGAATCAGTCTAAACTATGAAGGGTTTACAGAAATCTGGGGATGCTAAAACAGATTCTGAACACAGTTTCCTTCAACTATTTAAAAGATTTATCTGTCTCTCGTGTCCATTTTGCTTTAAGGGGCATCTTCCATTTTATCAAGTGTGTAAGAAGGCATATAATGGAAGCAAACTGGGAACACAGTTTCTAAAATATTTAGCTAATTTCCAGAATGGCCTCACTTGCTTCTTAGTGTCTAGAATAGGCTGAATTATCAATATTTTTATTTTTTTCTTTCTGGGGATTGACACTTTCCCCTGCTATTAAACATCCTAAGTATTTCCCACTGTCACATATAACTTGTTTTTTGAGGTATTGACTGTGAACCTGGCTTGTCTCAGAGAATCTAACACGGCATGTACCTCAGTCTGTTAGGAGTAACAGTCCTCATAGTATATCATAAAATTGCCCAAGTAAGCATCAGTATATGTGACATGAGGTTCCATGACTCTGCCCACTAACCTTTACAGGTCATAGATGCACTGTTTACCCCAAAAGAAAGAACAGTGTATGTGAATAAGACCTCTGAGTTTGAGAATGCTATAATTTCCCTGGATAGTCATGCTAGAGGAATTTGACAGTACCCCTTTGCCAGATCTAATGTGTTCAAAAAAATCTTGCTGTCCGCAACTATTATAATAATTCATCTACCATAGATATTTGTAGCTGTCAAATTTAGAAGTGCTGTTCAGCCTTTGGGATTAATACTATCCTGTTCCATTTGCTTTTGACTCCTCTATGAACCTCCATCTCAAGCAGTCTGTATTTCCTCCTGAACCATACAAAACCTTCTTCTTAAGTTCTTCAATGAATATGTACCAGAAGCCTAGAAAAAAGCTGTAGTAGTTTCCCTCCAAGATGAAATGCCCTACAAAATGACTATTTCAGCTTTTGCAGGTGAGTTATAGGGATAGTGTGTGATCTGTCATGACTGAACAATATTTTTTAAGTAATTTTGGATCAGTCATTCTTAGGGGAAGTGATTATTCAGTTCCTTAATTACATTTCTAGTTTTATTTATATGTTATATTGTTTCTTTTTAATAGTGAGGTTTATGCTGATCAGGTCCCCTAATATTACAGCTTTAAAAGCAGCTCGTCTGATACTGCCGAGAAGCATCACTCTGACTTTTAACACACTTCTTCAGTGTAAAGTTCTTAATAGCAGTAGTTTTTTTTAATCTTTTCTATTTGTGGACAGAGTTTTTATTTGATTAGGAAGTAAGTGAAATGGTAATGTAGAATGATCTGCAAACAAACTTGGCTTTTCCTTGATAGTTTTATTAGGTACTAGCAAGTCTGAAATTAAAATAAATTCTGTCACTCACCATGAATTATACAGTTTAGACCAGAAAGTATGTATATTCCTTTCAATCAGGAAAGTCCACATACATGTATTAGCCCATGTGGGCCCATCAACTAATTCACAGATACATTTTTAGGCTTTCTAGCATGCATTGTGGAGTTATGCCTGTCAACTATGTCATTGAGCACAAGATGTCATACTGTACCCGAATATGGAGTTTTTAGTTTTAAAATATTCAAAGGATTCTGGGGGGAGAAAAAAAAGAAAATCAGTAGTTTATAAACAGTGTTAAAATTTAATATACTCTTATATGTAACACTCCAAATACAGCAATTAGCTGCAGTGACACTCAATGCCCTGCCTTTTTAGAAATTTATTTGAATATTTTTTTTTCACAATGATAGTAATTATTCTATCATAGGTAAGCACTTGGCTAGCAGTCCTTGTGGGACATTTTAAGCCCAGATAATCTCCCTTTCAAAGTTAAGAATCAAACCCCGTACTTTATGTCTGTGAGGTAAACACCTTAACTATTATACTAACCCCCCCAAGCCCCCAAAATATTACCAGGTGTTTAGTCTGCAGATTGTTACAAGCTTAGCTAATAAACAGAGGTCAGAATCAAACCCGGTACCTTATATTTGTGAAGTAAAGACCTTAACCTTTGATGATGAACTCAAATTAAACTTGCATATACTTCAATGTATAAAAAAGACACACCAGAAACTTGGTTTATTGTATCGCAATAAAAAATTCCTAACTGCAAATGCCAGACTCTCCCTCGCACAAGCTCTTCTTCTCCTCTCCCTTCTATATGCTGCCCCAGTGTTCACCCACATCCAAACTAGTACCCTAAATAAACTCCAACAAACTTATCACAAGATAGCTAGACTTATCACAAACTCTCCATAAAACTCACATCAATGCCTTGCCCTAAACTCTCTCCACTGGTTTGAACTCCCCCACCTACTATTGCTATCACAACTTCAAATATTACACTCCATTCTTTACAAACCTTCATCCTGTCCTGCCCTCTCTTTCCTTCATCTCTATTTGTACCCCTCCTCAGACTCTCTGTACCTCCAATCAACAACTTATTCACATCTACCACCCCAAAAGAACAGTAGGCAAACTCCTATACAAATACTCCATTGTCCAAGCCTGGAACAAACTTCCTAGAGATATTTGTTCCATCGTTCACCCATCCCACTTTAAGGAAAAACATCATTTACTTAACTCCAAAATGTGTCTTTGTCAGGCCCCACCTTAACCTCCCATTCACTCCTCGTATATACCTGTCTTCAGTCTCCTCCTTACTATTAAGCACTTCTCTGTTGTGGATACTTACTATAATTTTATTACCTATACTGCTTGTCTAAACTCTTGATGTAAATATGTAAATATTTTAGTTACTCTGAATTGTACTAGGTCATGTCTTTGTATTTTTCTGCCTATGTTCTTTTAATATTTGTTGTATAACCAACTCTAATCATTCTTTTAATTCAAATAATTTTTTGCTGTAAATGTTCGATTCAAATGTTTGATTTTCTTTTACTGTAAACTGTTGATATACTTGGAGCTTTTCTCCTCAGGTCTCCACTGAAAATGGGCCCAAAGCCCAGCTGGACCAACCCGGTTAACAAATGTCAATAAATAAATACATAAATAACCATTAATCCAACCCCCTTTCCCAACAGCCTTCTGCTGCCAAAATGTGATTGCTAATTAACTGTTTAGAATGTACATGAGTTTCTTATGGAACAGCTACACTGACTTTTGGACAGCTACCAACATAGTTTTCTTCTGTCTGGAGATCGTATACTATTAATATTCCATGACATCATTTTTAAACCTTTCATCATTTGAGAAACATGTAAAATACTTAAGCAATTTTGAAAGAGAAGAGAAAGATGTTAATCTACACCTACATATTACCTGAACTGATAATGTCTAAGCCATGAAACAGCCACCTTAAAGGTAACACATTAGAGTTACATAAGCATAGTTTAAAGACCCCCCCCTCCCCCCACAAAAATGGTTTTATAGCATCTTGGGAGATCACAAAGGGAGAAGTTTCTCCTTTTGAAGTCTTTATCTATCTATCTATCTATCTATCTATCTATCTATCTATCTATCTATCTATCTATATATCTATCTATCTATCTATATATCTATCTATATATCTATCTATCTATCTATATATCTATCTATATATCTATCTATCTATATATCTATCTATCTATCTATATATCTATCTATCTATCTATCTATCTATATATATATTGGTTGTGGTTTGACATGTAAGCATTAATAAACTGTCTCTCAATGTTTTTGTGTGTTGATCATGTACCATATACCCATATAGTTTATTTTTTATTTTTATTTTGTATTTGTTTTAGGAGTACAGCATTGATCTGTATAGAGCTTTTTCACACTCAGCCCAGGACTGGTATCTGGTCAAGTGACTTGCTCAGAATCACACAGTTAGGCAATGGAAATTAAATATATGAGTTTATCATGAATAATTGCTGGTGAAGTTGTTCAAAACACAAAACATCAGACTATCTCATTGATGTTTAATGGTAATCAGTACCAAAATCACTGAAAATGTAGTCATAAATGTAAACCAATAGGCTACATTAGTCATTACCAAAAGTCAAACAAAACCAGTTTTTATGTAGGGGCTTCACATCCACACCCCTGGGAATTAAATATACTAACACCAAGTCACACAACCTCAAAGAAAATGGAAAATCTCTTGAATTATGTGATGGTTCTTCTAATGAAGTTCAACCATTACATAATCTGACTAACTGTACCACTGATGAAAAACACCAGCATATAACCCCTATATTTTTATTTATTTATTTATTTATTTTACATTTGTTGACCGGGCTAGTCTGGCTGGATACATGTCCATTTTCAGCAGAGGCCCGGGGAGAAAAGCTCCACTAATAAAACTAACTGACTAACAAATAACAAGTAAATAACAAGTAAATAAAGCATGCAGGCAACTAAGGGAAAAATTGATATATAGAATAGTAATGGGAAGGCAATTTAAACAAGAAATAAACATCAGTACAGAATCATTATAATTTATATATCTACTATAGATAGACTGCTAAAAAAAGAATGAAGAAGGGAGAAAAATAGGTACAGGTAGAGAGTTTGTAAAAATTTAGACATAGAAGTCAGTTAGTAGCAGGGATATAGTGATGAGCACTACTTTTAGGATAGAGATTTGCACACAGGAAGTTTGGAACTGGGTTAGATACATGGAGAGAAAACAGGTTAGAGATAGTGGAGGGTAACATAAAAAGAGGTAGGTAGGAGTAAATAAGCAGGCTGGTGGGTTGCTAGGTCTACTTCTTGGAGGGAAAGAAGTAGTGAAGTAGGGTAGGTATAAGAGCAATGTAGGGTGCGAGAGAGAGTGATTGTTTTTTAAGCTCAGTCAGGATTTGAGCAGGGGCATAGCCAGTGAGATTGCAAATATTTCCTTGTTTGTTTTTTGAAAAGGTGGGATGAGCTTAAAGTGGTTAGTTCTTTGGGGAGTTTATTCCAGTTTATTCCATTATATATATATATATATATATATATATATATATATAAAAATATATATATATATATATGTAGTTCTACTTCAAAATGTCAAAAACTCATAACATCTAATTTCAAAACAGTGAGACCATAAGATCGAAAATTCAAAACATCTAAAACTCATAACATCGAATCTCACAACATCGAAAACTTCAAAGCAAATTTAAATAACATCCCTTCCACCTATAACAACAGGAAATGAAAAAAACACACTTTTTAATACGTTTGTGCAGGGGGGCAAGTCCCACTGCACCCCCCAAGAGCCCCCGACACCCCCCATAAATTAAATATACCAACTCTGAGATCACACTACAGTGGGAAAAAGTTAATTTACTAACCCCACTGTATCGCGATCACCATAAAGATTGTACACATAATGTCTAAATTACTTACCTGTATGGTCTAAAAACACGTATAGAGTGACATAATTAACACTATATACAGATTAACAGAATAAACTATAACATTTACATGTTTGATAATACACTACTCAATTTTATACATGTTTGATGTTGTGAGTTTCAGTGTTATGAGTTTTAGATGTTTTGTATTTTTGTTCTTATGTTCTCGCTGTTGAAGTGAAGCCATACATATATAAATATATATATATATATATATATATATATATATATATATACACACACACACACACACACACACACACACACACACACACACACACACACACACACACACACACACACACACACACACACACACACACACACACACACACACTGTGTGGTTTTCAACAAAGTATGATAAATAATATAGAAAAGCATCAACAAAAACCTGAAAAGCAGAAGTTTAAATTAGTCAGCCCCTGTACTTTATGTCTGTGAGGTAAACACCTTAGCTATTATACTAACCCCCCAAGCCCCCAAAATATTACCAGGTGTTTAGTCTGCAGATTGTTACAAGCTTAGCTAATAAACAGAGGTCAGAATCAAACCTAGTACCTTATATTTGTGAAGTAAAGACCTTAACCTTTGATGATGAACTCATATTAAACTTGCATATACTTCAATGTATAAAAAAGACACACCAGAAACTTGGTTATCGTATCTCAAAAAACAATTCCTAACTGCAAATGCCAGACTCTCCCTTGCACAAGCTCTTCTTCTCTCCTCCCTTCTGTATGCTGCCCCAGTGTTCACCCACATCCAAACTAGTACCCTAAACAAACTCCAACAAACTTACCACAAGATAGCTAGACTTATCACAAACTCTCCATACAACTCACATCAATGCCTTGCCCTAAACTCTCTCCACTGGTTTAAACTCCCCCACCTACTATTGCTATCACAACTTCAAATATTACACTCCATTCTTTACAAACCTTCATCCTGTCCTGCCCTATTTTCTGTCATCTCTATTTATACCCCTCCTCAGACTCTCTGTACCTCCAATCAACAACTTATTCACATCTACCACCCCAAAAGAACAGTAGGCAAACTCCTATACAAATACTCCATTGTCCAAGCCTGGAACAAACTTCCTAGAGATATTTGTTCCATCATTCATCCATCCCACTTTAAGGAAAAACATCATTTACAACTCCAAAATGTGTCCTTGTCAGGCCCCACCTTAACCTCCCATTCACTCCTCGTATATACCTGTCTTCAGTCTCCTCCTTACTATTAAGCACTTCTCTATTGTGGATACTTACTATAATTTTGCTACCTATACTGCTTGTCTGAACTCTTGATGTAAATATGTAAATATTTTAGTTACTCTGAATTGTACTAGGTCATGTCTTTGTATTTTTCTGCCTATGTTCTTTTAATATTTGTTGTATAACCAACTCTAATCATTCTTTTAATTCAAATAATTTTTTTGCTGTAAATGTTCGATTCAAATGTTTGATTTTCTTTTACTGTAAACTGTTGATATACTTGGAGCTTTTCTCCTCAGGTCTCCACTGAAAATGGGCCCAAAGCCCAGCTGGACCAACCCGGTTAACAAATGTCAATAAATAAATACATAAATAACCATTAATCCAACCCCCTTTACCAACAGCCTTCTGCTGCCAAAATGTGATTGCTAATTAACTATTTAGAATGTACATGAGTTTCTTATGGAACAGCTACACTGACTTTTGGACAGCTACCAACATAGTTTTCTTCTGTCTGGAGATCGTATACTATTAATATTCCATGACATCATTTTTAAACCTTTCATCATTTGAGAAACATGTAAAATACTTAAGCAATTTTGAAAGAGAAGAGAAAGATGTTAATCTACACCTACATATTACCTGAACTGATAATGTCTAAGCCATGAAACAGCCACCTTAAAGGTAACACATTAGAGTTACATAAGCATAGTTTAAAGACTCCCCCCACCCCCCACACATACACAAAAACGGTTTTATAGCAACTTGGAAGATCACAAAGGGAGAAGTTTCTCCATTTGAAGTCTTTATCTATCTATCTATATATATATATATATATATATATATATATATATATATATATATATATATATATATATATACTAAAACAAACCCAGAAACCACAGCAAGGTATGAACCAAACAAATCCCAGAACTGGCTGAAGGTATAGTCCACAAATGAAATGAACAAAGTTTGGCAAAAACGATCAAATAACAGCCAAAAACTGCCAAATGTAAAATCAAAGAATCCAAGTTTTAATCGATGTGAGCGCTTTCGCGGTTCACCCGCTTCATCAGACATACATAAAAATGGCATCACTTCCTTCATTAAATAGTTCAAATATGCATATGTCATATCCTGTTAAAATTTTAAAATTTTAAAGACACAACACCGCTAAAAAATGTATGAGAAAAAGTGTCAGATAAAAATACTTATCGAACAATACATTAAATAAAAATGAAAATTATCAAAAAATATACATTATCTGAGCGATCTAGCTTTCAACACAGGTTTTAACGGCACATGATCGTTCAGGCCCCTGCCTCGATGTGCCGCTAACCTTAATATCCATCTGATCTCAGAAAGCTCTGTAATATTCACTAGATCACCTCCTCTAGGACTTTCAAAATGAACACAAAAGACCTGAAACAAAAAAACATGTCCTGCAAAAGACAGCATATGTTTGGCTATAGCACTATATGTCTCCAGTCTATTAAAGCAATATAGATGGTCCCTTCTACGCTCACGTAGGGAGCGATTCGTTTTGCCAACATAGAACATATAGCACTGTTGGCAACATGCCACATATACTATATTCTTAGTGCTACAATCTGAATAACATCTAAGATCCCAAAGGCGTCCATCATTTGGATTTCTAAAAAACCTGGAAGTATCAATATATGCGCATTGGTGGCAAGACCCACATTTATGTGTCCCTAGATCATAGACTGGTCTATCATTGAACACGTTAAGAGACAACTTGGGAAAACAAAGATGCTGTTTAAGGTTCTTCAGATTACTGAAGACATAATGTGGGCAGTTCCCAACAACGAGCTGTGTATCACTATTGGCAGTAAGAATGTTCCAATTGTCACATATCACCTGCTGTACAAAAGACACATTCTTGCCATATGGTAGAATCAAAGGTGTCTGTGAAGAGAATGTAGGTACTCTAGGACCCGCATGTGAGTTAGAAAAATATGGTCTACCTTTGTGTGGCCTAAGTTTAATAACATTACTATAAATAGAATCTATATTATTGTCATCGTAACCTCTATGCAAAAAACTGTGTCTCAATTTAAGTAGTTCAGATGTAAATAAACAGTCATAAATGTAAACCAATAGGCTACATTAGTCATTACCAAAAGTCAAACAAAACCAGTTTTTATGTAGGGGGCTTCACATCCACACCCCTGGGAATTAAATATACTAACACCAAGTCACACAACCTCAAAGAAAATGGAAAATCTCTTGAATTATGTGATGGTTCTTCTAATGAAGTTCAACCATTACATAATCTGACTAACTGTGCCACTGATGAAAAACACCAGCATATAACCCCCAGATATATATATATATATATATATATATATATATATATATATATGGTTCTACTTCAAAATGTCAAAAACTCATAACATCTAATTTCAAAACAGTGAGACCATAAGATCGAAATTCAAAACATCTAAAACTCATAACATCGAATCTCACAACATCGAAAACTACAAAGCAAATATAAATAACATCCCTTCCACCTATAACAACAGCAAATGAAAAAACACACTTTTTACTACGTTTGTGCAGGGGGGCAAGTCCCACTGCACCCCCCAAGAGCCCCCGACACCCCCCATAAATTAAATATACCAACTCTGAGATCACACTACAGTGGGAAAAAGTTAATTTACTAACCCCACTGTATCGCAATCACCATAAAGATTGTACACATAATGTCTAAATTACTTACCTGTATGGTCTAAAAACACGTATAGAGTGGCATAATTAACACTATATACAGATTAACAGAATAAACTATAACATTTGCATGTTTGATGATACACTACTCAATTTTATACATTTTTGATGTTGTGAGTTTCAGTGTTATGAGTTTTAGATGTTTTGTATTTTCGTTCTTATGTTCTCGCTGTTTTGAAATTAGATGTTACAAGTTTTCGACATTTTGAAGTGAAATCATACATATATATATATATATATATATATATATATATATATATATATATATACACACACACACTCACACACACACACACACACACACACACACACACACACACACACACACACTGTGTGGTTTTCAACAAAGTATGATAAATAATATAGAAAAGCATCAACAAAAACCTGAAAAGTAGAAGTTTAAATTAGTCAGCCATTTTTTAAAATTTTATTGCAAAATGGTTTTGCTTTATTGAAATCCAGCAGACGTTAATTTGTGACTTTCCAGATAAAAGACAGAACATGTGAAAGCTTCAGTTTAGAAGTTATCCATTCCTTTATTATTTATTTATTTATTGACATTTTATTACAGGAAATGTCTGATTTTGTAGGAGGCCATTTCAGAGGAGGCCTAGGGAGAAAAGCTGCAAAGTATTACAAAACCTTTTAATAATAATATTTTTACAGTCTTTAAAAATAATGCAAAAAACAAATACAGTTTGAATAATTATACCAAATTAGTCATAATATGAAAACATTGGTTAAGAATAGACTCATGTTATATGACAATGATTTAACAGTTAGAGAAATGTTAGGCCATTTATAGAGAAATTAAAGGTAAGTTAGTATAATACAAACATGAACTGCATTATGAACTGAGAGAATAGCAGGCTTATGGTGTATTTAGAGGGAAAGTCAGGGGAGAGAAATTGATAGAAGTAAGGAAGTGAGTGAAGAAGGAAGAGTAAGGAGATATAAGGTATGAACAGGTATTTGTCCACATTTAGAGATCTAGTTTATCATGGTGTTGGGCAACAACAGAGACAACTTTTGGCTAGGAAGTCTTTCAGAATGGAGGGGGGGGTATTGACCTGATGGATAGAGATAAGGAGTTCCTGACCTTAGCAACATATTATGAGTACAGGCAATGCCCAGCAGATATGATAGGTTTTGGACAGACAGGGGTTTTTGGTAACTGATTAAGAACAATGTTGTATAGATTGTTATTTAGTGCTGGATGAGCAGGTGGAGTCTGGATAATTTTATATGTGGTATATTAGTTGATGGGGTAGTTCTAACCAATTTGGCATTTTAGTCTATACAGTGGTGGGTTCTGAAAGATGTATTTGCTGCAAATTAACAATGTTGTTATATCATTGTTAAAGTTTTTATTTTTGTGATGCCTGAAGGTTAGTAAGGCTGGGAGCACCATAAAGAGGTTTGGGGAGGAGGCAAGTAGTGGCAAGTGTAGCTTTAGTTGTGTCAATGAGAAAGTTTTTGACTCTATAAAGGATCCCTAGTTTTTTAATCAGTTTTTCTTATGCAATGTTGTATATACAGATCAAAGTTAAAATTAATCATCCACTATCATCCCTAATAATTTACTGTGAGAACTGACTTCAGTGGTTCTATTATCAAGAGAAAAGACTTTAAGTATTTGTTTTTTTTTATGTGAGAGGGATTTTGGGAAAAATTAGTAGTTTGAGTTTTTTTAGGGTTGAGCATGAGATGTGAGTTACAAAGCCATGTTCCAGTTGCTGTTAAAGCTTCCTGAGTAATTTTTTGGAGGTCTGCCACATTGTCAGATGTGCAAATGAGTGTGGAATCTTCTGCATGCTATATTAGGGAGGCCTGTTGTATGGACATGTAGAGGGTGTTGGTGAAAATATTAAAGAGGAGAGGACCAAGAATAGAGGCTTGTGGTACATTGGTGCTGACTGGGAGGTATGGAGAGAGGGTGAAGTGCCATTTTACTGACTGATACCTACTGGATAGCTAGGTTTTGAACCATAGAAGGATGGGCTGATAGAGACCTAATGAGGGCATTCAAAGTAGAAGTTTGCTGTGACAAACTATGCTGAAGGCTTTAGACAAGTCTAGAAATAAGGAGACTAATTTGCTGTTATCTCTAGCTTTATTGACAGTATATGTGTATGTTACAAGTGCAGTGTTAGTACTATGGGAAGAACGGAAGCCAGGTTGTGTGGGGGACAGGAGATCTTCCTGTAGGAGATAATTTAGCAATTGTTTTTGAATACATTTTTCAAGTATTTTGGGAGAGGGAGGATAAGAGGTCTAAAGTTAGCAATGTTTGTTGAATTTCCTCCTTTGTGCAGAGGGCTAATGTGTGAATTTACAAGAGATAGAGGACATGGGATTCCTGAATTGACCTATTTATAAGGAATGAGACATGGTAGGCAATGCTATCAGCTGCTATTTTAAAGTACTCACTTGGAAAGTTATCAACTGAAGTAGCGCATGGTTTGAGTTTATTTAAGAGTAATTTTTATCTAGGACGAGGGCACAGGTCTGAAGGTGAAAGTGGATGTGGTGATATGTGACTGCTGGGAAGGGTTAGGATTAGATGTTGGGGAAACCTCAGTTAGAAATGCTATACTATCTATGAAATAACAGTTAAACTGTATTGCAGTTTCAAGTGATGAGTTATTGGTAGAGGGGTTAGGGTTCAATTTATGGCCAGGATGCAAGATTTTTTTAATGTCAGTCCAAAATTTTTCAGGGTCGTGTTTACTATTAGTCTAAAAGTTATTATATTATAGTTTTTGTCTTCATTAATTTACCTTTTAGTACGATTGCGAAGCATTCTGATGTTTTAAAAAATTGTGATGTTTTCTATTTTTACCGTTCTTTCTATACTTTTTCCTCTATCCTGCATTAGCATTCTTCTCTTTTTGGATAGCCAAACTGGATTATTTGTATTTAGTCTCTTCCTTCCAGGAGGTGCAAGGCTATTTAGGATATTCAAGAAAGTTGCACTGAATTCATTTACAGCATCATCTAAGGGGAAGGTTTTTAGGAAGTTCCAGATAATAGATGATATGTTGTTAATGAACATTTCTTGATTAAATTACTGAATGAACTATTCAAAAACTGGCGAACCAAGAGAGAGAACTCTGACCAGAAAACCACCTCGTAGTTATTTAAAACAGTTCTTAAATTTATTCAATAACGAACACAGATGCAGAGTAAAAAATCCACTGATACCATTAAGCGCTTTTCGTCAACCTAAATAGGGTGACTTCTTCAGATAAAATATACAAAACAGCCTCCAGCTTATATAGTACACGCTAAACCATTAAACCAGTGGTAATACCATAATTAATCTAATTGCTACTGTTACTAATTGAACAATCAGCTCCTAGAATTTAAAAGGGCAATCATGCTTACTGACTTCTAGGCCATAGATATATAGACAATCTATCATTTTATAAAATGTTCCTGCTCTATTCCAAAGTTTATGCAATTTATCTAAAAGAAAAAATACCTTAAATATGATCTTTATTTAGTCTACCCCTATATGTTAACCTTCCAATGGGAATAAGCCCATATTAATAACCGTATACTCATTGTAGTAGATTTCTTCCCATAAATAAGATAAAATATCTTTATCCTTCTTCTTAAATAACGTATATTAGTTTGTTGACACAGGTATTGTTTTCCGGTTATTCCCTCTATAGTCCGGAATTGATAGATTTTATATTAAGGATACGAGTAGAAATCCAGGACCTAAAGTGTGTCCTTTTAAAGGGGTAAATATTGTATCTTATAGTTAATATGGAATTAAATCCTATTGTCGGCTTGAATACCAGCCTAATTGCTTATTTCATACCTTTAAAGGGAAACTGTCATCTAACCTACAAGGACTGACCATAAAATTAAATAATTAAATTAATTAAAATAAACAATGCTCCAAATCCTTTATTAAGTATATATTTTATTTAAGTTGTTTTTTATTTTATATATATGTATAAAATATAAAATTATAATTTTATAATTATAACTTCTATTATTATTTCAATGTTGACCACCCTATTCGATATTATTTTGACAATCTTAGAGTGGTAGCTTAATAAAATGTCCCTTAGAAATATATACCTATAAATAAAAATTGACTAATAGAACTAAAAGGAAAGGATATTATCTAGTCAAGCTTTTCAGCTTCAAAAGACATTGAATATTACAATGATCGTTCAGTCCAGGTTCCATGAATGCGTTCGTCCTCAACTGCCAAGATAATTCATGCTCTTCCAGGAGTAGGCTGTAGGGTCCCCTTCTACTGTCTGATTTAATTTGATCAAGACCTATAAATTTAAAATTGTGGTCAGGAAAGGCAGAAATATGTTTGCTCAAGGCATTATCTGATTTCATATTCGAGATCGCATTTACATGTTCGTATATCCTATCTCGCAACCTCCTTTCTGTCTTGCCTATATAGAAACATGCACATACAGTGCATAAGGCCCCATATGCCACCATTCTAGAATTACAGTCTAATTTGGCGTTCAGGGTATACGTCTTATTATTAATCACATGTTTATTCCCTTTCTTGATATATTTACAATATTTGCAGAAACCACAACAAAAGGTCCCTTTATCCTTAGTATTGTGTCCTCTTCTTTCCAGAAGTACTTTTAGATTTTTCCCTTTTCTATAAGTTATTTTAGGGGGGTTACTAGCCATTTGAGAATATCTTTTATCATATGAAAGTATAGCCCAATTCTTATCCATTAAATTTCTTATCATATTACTTTCCAAGCTGAAAGTTGTAATAAACCTAGGAATTCCATCTCCATCCCTAGTAGTGGCATTACCTACTCTTGAGTTAATCTTGTAGTGGACTGCGACTCCATCAGGGTTATTAATCGTTTCATTAGTTGGACTTGTCCTGCCTATATTATCTCCTTGGTTTCTATGGATAATCTTGTTCTTTAATAAAGGGCCTATAGTTCCATTAGCTCTCTTGTTTTTAACTTCATCTAAAATGTCCTTTAGAAATTCTCTCGGGTACCCCCTATGATGGAACATGTCCTCAATCAGTCCACATTCTATCGTGAAATCTTCATCCATTGTTACCATTCTAGCTACTCTAATTGCTTGTCCCTTGACTATTGCTTTCTTCTGCCAATACGGATGTAAGCTCGAGAAGTGTAAGAAAGAATTACTATACGTAGCCTTCCTATGTATCTTTGCTGTAAACTGTTGATTTACTATATCTTTTGTAAGCTCAATATCTAAATAATTAATTACAGTCTCCTGGAAATCAAAAGTAAATCTAAGAAAACTTGTCGTTTTATTCATATATTCAACTAAGTCCATACATGTATTAAGGTTCCCTTTCAGACATATAAAAATGTCATCTAGGAATCTAGTATAGTAATTAATATTCTCTCTATACTGATCTGAGTTCAAGATGTATTCATTCTCCCAGTAGGCCATGACTGTATTTGCAAAGCTGGCTCCTACTGGGGAACCCATGGCTACTCCACATTTCTGGAGATAATAGTCTTTGTCAAAAAGGAAAAAGTTATTTGTCAAAATTATATCAAGCAAGGATGTAACTAGATAGGTCTCGTTAGGTGAAGCACCTTTTTCACTAAGTGCAAATTAACCCATTCAAGGCCTATATCGTGGGGTATCACAGTATATAAATCAACTACATCTACAGTAAGGAAATTAAGTTCCTTACTGAAATCGATGTCATTAATTTTAGTCAGGAACGCCCACGAGTCCTTGCTAATTTGGGTTTCATTTCCTAAGTATTTTTTCAGGATGTTATCTACTAGTTTAGCACTTGCATAGGTAAAAGAGTTCCTTCCATCAATCAAGGGTCTAAAAGGCGGGTTGTAGAGGTCTTTATGTAGTTTAGGGGTAGCAAAAAATATTGGAATTTTGGGCCATTCACATTTAATATAATTATACATGTCTATGTCTATATACCCCTCGATGAAAAGGTCACTGAAATAACTCTTTACTAATCTATGTGCACGGTTCATTTCATTTACACTGACTTTCGTGTAGGTGTCATTCTCAAACATTTTAGACACTCTGGAAATATAATCACAGTGGTCAAACAGTGAGATATAGACATAAGATACAATATTTACCCCTTTAAAAGGACACACTTTAGGTCCTGGATTTCTACTTGTATTCTTAATATAAAATTTATTAATTCCGGACTATAGAGAGAATGACCGGAAAATAATATCTGTGTCAACAAACTAATATACATCATTCAGAAGAAGGATAAAGATACTTTATCTTCTTTATGGGAAGAAATCTACTACAACGAGTATATGGTTATTAATATGGGTTTATTCCCATTGGAAGGTTAACATATAGGGGTAGACAAAATAAAGTTTATATTTAAGGTATTTTTTCCTCTTAGATAAACTGCATAAACTTTGGAATAGAGCAGGAACATTTTATAAAACGATAGACTGTCTATATATCTATGTCCTAGAAGTCAGTAAGTACGATTGCCCTTTTAAATTCTAGGAGCTGATTGTTCAATTAGTAACAGTAGCAATTAGATTAATTATGGTATTATCACTTGACTAATGGATTAGTGTGTACTATATAAGCTGGAGGCTGTTTTGTATATTTTATCTGAAGAAGTCACCCTATTTAGGTTGACGAAAAGCGCTTAATGGTATCAGTGGATTTCTTGATTAAACTTGGAAAGGTCGCATGTTGGTTTAAAACATGCCACTTGTGTGGATGTGTGAGATGTCTGGTTGTATAGGTTGGGGGATAATCACTGAAACAGTCAAACATTGTACCCGGTGGTGTATTTTCTAGGATCCAATAATAGGAAACAGTCTAATAGAGAATTTGATGTCTTGCTATAATGTGTGGAGATATTAATTAGTTCTTTGAAGCCAAATAAGTTCATGCTAGATGTAGGAGACTTAGAGTTTATGTCGAACCAATTGACATTCACATCATCTAGTAGTATAATTTCTTGTGGAATTGTTATGGATATGCAATGTAGGATATCTTCCAGAATAGCTGTATTGTTGCTAGGAGGGATATAAAGAACAGTAATACATATTTGCTTATAGCTGCTTAATTTCAGGAAAGTTATAAGAAGTTCTGCTGAATTAAATTTTGTTATTGGTTTGTTGTAGTGGGAAATGTGGTAGTTGTTGGGAAATATTAAAGCAATACCACGATCTTTCCTCTTTATATGGTCATTACGGATAATATTATAAGTGGAAGGTGTAATTTCAGAGTCGCATGTGCAGGATTTAAGTCAAGTTTCAAAATATCAGGCTTATGTTGAGTAATCCAGGCATGTAGTTCAGCAATTTTATTTCATATGCTCTTAACATTTATGGCAGCAAAAGCAAGATTACTGGTGTTGGGGGTTAGAGTAGTGTGTGGAACAGAATTGTCTTGATGTTCATTGTGATAGATGGGGCCAGGATTTGGGAGAACGTCTCCTCCTAGAAGGATTTAAGTATATTGGGGAATTACTGAAACTTGTTTATTGAAGAGTACTTTTCCACCTGATTTTGTTTTGGTTTGATTTGAAATGGAGTTAATCAGTCTCTATTTAGAGTAAAGTTGAGATGCATCATTAAATAGGTTTGGTGCAATGTGTTGAGAGTGTAGCGAAGACATATGGATAGCTGGTTGGGACAGAGATGGAGAGATGTTGAGAGCTATTATACAGTCATGGTAGGATGAGAGATGGCCCAGTAGCAGGAGAAGACTGGAGGATAAGCTGAGTAGTAACATGAGTAAGTAAAGGGGTCTGTATGTTATAGTTACCTTGTAGGGGGAAGCAGTGATCAATACAGAAAAAGAAGCAGCAGGATAGAAGGATATTTAGTGGTGGTGAAGTCTGAAAGCTGGTAGAGGATAGGTAGGAAAGAAATATTTTCTATGAAGGAAGAGAGTTAGGTTGTCCTGGTATCTTCCCTGGAATGTAAGGAATGGGGGGGAACATTAAAAGGCTAGAGATTAAGAATGTAGATAAAATAGGAAGAAGTGAGGGTTATTAGCAACTGAAATGAGTTAAACATGTTTTATTTTTATTTTTTAAATTTCAAGAGTGTCAGACTTTGTGGCAATGTCCAATTGGTATCACTTGATAACCACCTTACACTTCATCTGTGAGAATATTCTCCATATTTGCTGAGTTAACAATCGAACATAAACACGCCATAGAAGTCCGCTATTAGGTGCTGCTTGGAGAAGAGCCCTTACACTCTTTCTATTACATATTTTGAGGAAACAAACGAGGGTCCAGCAATAATATTAAAAAAAACGTTTAATCACTAGCTGCAATTCATCCCAATTAAAAGTTCTCTGGGATTCTTCTTATAATAGCCTTATTGCACATTGACTGCATTTCAAATTAATGTTATTTGCTTTTAAACTGTTTATGTTTTTAAACACATTCATTTAGAATGAAATTCAGAGATAATTGTTTTAAATTTTTTAGATGCATGTCCCTTTTACCTTGATACTGGTATGTAGAGAACCTACTTTGTATTTTACAGTGGAATAGCCGTAATTTCAGAAAGAGGGCATAGTTCTTTTCAGATAAAGATCAGCTATACTATTCATTGAAAGTTCAATTTGTTGACTAGAGGGCATGAAGATATGCATTGCTACATCAAGCATTAGTTATCAAAATCACTGGGCTGATCACTAGACCCTTGAGTTGCAGCTATATGCATAACAGAATCTTTCAAGTAAGTACAATTAACTATTTCCTGGGTTAATTTCAAAGAAAAGTTTCTTGCTTATTTTGATGTGAATTTAAGGGAGAAATGAACAGATTTTTCCCTATTGCTTACCCAGATGTCCCATAATGTTGGTAGCAAGTTTAATTTAGACATTTGTGCATTATTTCAGTGTAAAGATGGCTCCAAAAGTTTATAAACGCATACTGGTGACTTTCACATACAAATATCACTTGCTGTGTATTAATCTCCTTACTGTCTCTTTGAGTAGGCTTAAAACAACTTCATTTTAAGGCATGATGAAATTTTGCCTACTTTTACACTTCTACCTTGCTTCCACTGCTGTCTTAGACATTTTACTCTGATCGGTTCCATATGTTTCTTTGACATTTTGGATTGTAGAAAAGAAGATATACTTTGATTTATATTTTGTTTTACCTTTAAATTTTTACTGTTAGAAAGGGATAGGTTTTAAACAGGCAAGTTGTAACAATCCCAAGGGGCCTAGTCAGCCATAAAGCCACACAAACTGCAGAGAGGACAATCCAGAGCTTATCTAAACAATTCTAACTTTGGTTGTGATTTATTGATCTTTATTGTTAAAAAGAAGTGCAACTGTGAGTGTTAGTGAGCGACGTAAAGGAAGTACAACTTTTGTCTGACTTTCATAACTTGCATGGTCAGAATAACAACTTTACTGTACTTACTTTAGTATTTAGTTGTATATTACTTGCGTGATTTTTCTCATAGAAGTTGATTTAAGTTCTCTTTGAATTCTGTGATCACTGATTTTGATTATTCTTTTCATTTCTTTTATAATTTTTATTTGTTTGAAGCTGTATATAGATTCCTTAAATAAGTATGCCATTAATGATTTGCTAAAGCAGAAATATCTTGTGCAGTGTAATAAATGTTATGCATATTTAAAAGTAACACCTGATAACACTGGTGATCTGTGTTCCTCATGTCAAAAGTTGTATGATTGCGTACCATTATTACAATTAAATCTAGACTTATGGATTATGATTGCACTTGTGCTATTGGCATGGCTTGGAGAACTGTTGTTACATATATTAATGACTGGACTGATAAGACAAATAATGTTAGGCAAAGAGTAAATAGAACACATTTAGAAAATGATGGGTCTGTTGTCTGTAAAGATCATTCATCTCCTATGAAACAATGTGATGTCCCTGACAACTTTGGAATTCTGGTTGCAAGTATTCAGCAATCTGAGGATTCAGAGTATTTAGAAGGAATTAAAAAATGAAAGGATGACATTCCCAACAAATAACAAGGAAGAAAAAGAAACTGATTAATGACTGTAAAGTAAAGAGAATACATAATGAAAAAGGACACTGCTCTGTTATGTAACACATAGATTACAGGGAATTATAGCATTTTTACTATCAGAAAATCTTCAGTCTACAGAAAAAGGCATTATTTTTCCAAAAGAAATGGTAAAAAAAAAACAGGCAAAGGGAAGATGTAAAGGAAGAAAGCAAAATTGAATGCGGCAGGATTGAAGAACATTACTGTAAGAAAAAAAGAAAAGAAAGGCAGATGTTGACTACATGGCTCAAGCGGTGGATATACAGAGTCAGCTGGATGAGAACTGTACACTTGCAAATTTAATACTTAATGAAAACAGTGGGATTAAAAAAACTAATGGAGATGAAGATTATTCCCTTGTAACAATTGATAGAGCAGACATTATCATATTAGACATTGAAGATTCTATAGCTCTGGTCAGAAAAAGATGTTCTTGTAATTGGAAATTCAATTATTAGAGGAACTGATACTTACATTTGCAGAGAAGATAATGAACATTGAATAGTGTTATGCCAGAAGCAAAAACAGAAGACGTGAGACAAGTCTTGGAATGTCTTAATGTAATAAGAAAGTACAGATCTGTTTTTATTCATGTTAGTACAAATGATGTCATCCACAAGGATTCTTTGACTTTTAGTAGGGAACTGACAGCCCTTTTAGATATTATAACTTGTACTGGCATTAGGACATATTTTTCACAAACCACATATAGAAAGGATAATCAAGTCACCATGAATGAAAATCTTGTTTTGGTAAATACCTACATGGAAAAAATGCTCTGTTTTTAAAAAAAGAAAATGTGTAGAGCATCCAAGCTTAATTTTGGGCACATGTGTTCAGACAGGATGACATGTATTCATCAAGATCAGGGAAGAGAACTCTTTCAGTGGATATTTTACAATATTTGGCAAACACTAGGCAGGATTTTTACCTTGTAAACATTTGATGCATCTCTGATGGTTGTTAATGCTGGGAGCATTAATAATAAAGCTTTTTTATTGAAAAATTTGCTACATTCCCACAAGATTGGTGTTGTTATTGTTTGTGAAATATGGTTAAAGAACAATGACTGGAAACCAGCTCTGTCAGGGTATAAATGCTTTTACTGTAACAGACATTCTAACAAAAAGTCAGGTGGAGGTGTTATGATAGGGATTAAAGATAGCTATGAAACCGGTGATTATTACATGTTCAGTGATAACACCAATACTATAGACTGTGTAACTGTGACAATAAAGACAACCCTGGAACATATAACAATTGTTGGAGTGTACAGACCGCCAAAGTCAAGTGCAGACGACCTAGAGGAATTCATACATTTCTTACATGAAACACAGGAGAGAAGAATAATATTATCTGGGAACTTAAATTTACCAGAAACAGACTGGAATAATATTAATTCAACAACATTAGTAAGGAAATTATTCATAGAGTATATTCAGGAACAACAATTGCTTCAGATTGTTAAAAAACCTACCAGGGAATGGAACATACTAGACATTATTTGTGTTTCTAAAGAAATTAGTGTTACTTCAAGTCAGGTTTTACCACCGTTGATGTGCAGTGATCATGAGGGTATAAAAGTTAATGTTTGCTAGATAATTCTGCCAAACTGAAATCTAACCCAATGCACAGAAGATGAATTACAGATTATATGGAAGCAAAACAGTCACTATATAAAACTAAATGGAGTGATGTGTTCAGTGGAAAAACTGCAGATGGAATGTGGAAAGATTTGAAAGAAAATTGTTTGAGTGCAAAAAAAATAAAAAAAAATTGTTAACATCAGGATCTAGGCATTCAATGTCAGGGGGATATATTTCCATAAGAACAAGACACCAGATTAAGTGTAGAAAAAATATAAGAAATGGAAGAGAGTCTAAACTACAAGTTTGAAAACTGAAATAAACAAGCTGGACAAACAAATTAAGAATAGTATGAAACAAGATCAAGAAAACTTTGAAGAAAATTTATATAAAGATAGTGGGCAAAATAGGAAACCTTTTTATAGATACATAATCTGTGGAAGGAGTAAAGACATACAAATTGATAAACTGTGTACAGATTCTAAAATTTATTCTCAGACACAACAGATTATAGACATATTTACAAAATCTTATGCAAAACAGGTTGGGTCCACAAAGGAGGTGGTAAGTTGTCCTAGTGACATCCAGGTAATGTCAGATACTGGAATCAAATTAGATTATATTGAAAAAGAACTGCACAAACTGGATCCAAACAAAGCACAGTGAGGAAACTGAATTAGTAATAGTGACCTGAGAATACTTCAACAAGAACTTACAGTACCATTATATCTATTATTTACTAGGTCGTATAAATATGGAGAAATTCCTCTAGTTGGAGACATGCGCTTATTAAACCTATCTTTAAGGAAAAGAGGGGGTAGAACAAATCCAGAGTCATATAGACCTTTAAGTCTACTTTCTTGTTTTGGAAAAATAATGGATAAGGTAATATAGGATAAGTTATTGTCATAACTGGATAAGTTGGGACTTGAAACCACATATCAGCATGCATATGTTGAAAATAGATCTATTACAACCTGTAGTATGATGTTCTATAACAATTTAAAAATGGCTATGAATAAAAAATTGTGCTGTGATGTAATTTATATAGATTTAACTTCAGCATTTGACAGGGTCATATACAAAACACTGATCAATAAATTAGAGCAACTAGGTATCATTGTACTCTCAATAAGATGGATAGCTACATAGCTTACAAACAGAACATGACAAGTTATCATATAGCAATTGGACAGGCAAAATTCTTGGTTACAGTCAGTGTTTCCCACATGACTCTGTCCCAGGCCCTTACTTGTCTAGATTGTATCTTTCAGATGTAACATTTTCATCTGAGGTGTTCTACAGTTTATATGCAGATGGCCTGAAGTTGGGTAAACTGATTATATGTGTTACAGATACGGCATGTCTGCAAAATAACTTGACTAAATTGACCATTTGGGCAAAGAAGAATAATATGCTGATAAATACATCAAAAACTAAGCATATGAGATCTGGGAGACAAATACAGCACACAGTGATTGAAATTGTAGACTCATCTAAGAACCTAGGCATATGCATAGATCCAACTTTGAGTTTTTCCTAATCATATCAACCAATTGGTTAATGATAGTTATAGAACTATAGGTTATATAAAAAGATTTAGAAAGTCCAGGAAATCAGAAATGATGAAGTCATTGTTTGTTAGTTACATTAGACCCAGACGTGAGTATGGAATAACAATATGTAAACCTTATAATAAACAAGCATGAGTAAACTGGAAAGAGTACAGCAGAATACACCAAGGGCATCCACGGGTGTGAAAGTTTAAGTTATTATGAAAGACTTAAATATCTGAATTTTTACAGTGTCTCTTATAGACTTCTAAAAGGAGATCTTATTCAGGTATATAGGGTATTTAGATGACAACTACCTGTGGGTATGTTTGGGGTTATCAAAAATTACTAGTGAATCACCAGACAATCTATGTAGAAGATTCTATAGGAATGAGAAGTGCACTAATTGGTTCTCTGACAGAGTAGCTGTTGCATGGAACAAGTTACCAAATTATATTAAAGCAAGGACTAGTTTAGAGGTTTTTAAGAAAAGCTTGGACACTTATTATGGGAGCAAGTGTTTTGATATTTTGGCAAGCTAGAAGGGCATTAATGCCCCTCCTTGAAATATTTGCGTGTATATATGTATGTATGTATGTATGTATATATGTATGTATGTATTTCACATGGCATTAATTTCCTCACCTTCTTATAGGTATGTTCACAGATAGTTACTAGGCATGAAGCCCAGGAGATCAATGAAGAGCCTAACCCAATTTCCCATTTACCAGAGAGCCATGTTTTTTTCAAGTGACTTGCTCAGAGTTGCACACTAGGCAAATAGAATTGAACTCTAGATTACAGGAGGCAGCTCACTTAACAGTTTATAACCTTAATCCTCTGTGCTAACTGCCAGACTCCATCATCAAGTTCTTGGTGATAGTCTGTTAATTTCCATCTTCCTCCTTATTCCAATTTAATTTGTAAGGAAGAGATGTGCATTTTCAGCAGCCCTCTGAACTGTCTCCATTCTGAATGTTGCACTCAACAGAGCTGTCTGCCCTCTTGAAATGTATGTTTAATTTCCTTTATCGTCATACGATTTTCACATGTGCATAATCTAACATCAGCCTCTTCAAATCCTTAAATGGACTCATCATGTCCACATCCTTACCCTTAGTGCTTGTCATTTAATTATGGTCATCACTTACTCAGTAAATGATGAACAGAAAGTTTTTGCAGTGCTATAGTGGACTTGAGTATCATTTCACAGAAACACTTTCATCTCCTCTTACAACATTCAGCCATTTCCTCTACTTTGTGACACATCTAGCTGCATGTGTAGGTTATAATGCTGTATATGATGTTTTTGGAATTTATTGTAATATGCAAAAATAGTTTACCCTTTTTAGGGTGTGTTTGTTTAAGTAGGTTCATTTAGTAGATTATTATGTGATGAGATGATTGTTTAATTGGAGCAGTTTGATATAAAATGGGAAGGGTGGTGGCTTATGTTATTTCTTGAAGGCTGTTTGTTGAGGTACCAGAAGAACCCTTAAAAGTTGTAGTTCGTTTCCAGTCACTGGCTCCTGAGTGTATTTTTTTGGATATTTTGTGCTGTTGTATGTTTGTATTTGGTTTATATTAAGACCTAAAACCTAAAGATTACTACCACTTTAAAAATGGTTTGTGTTGAGGAGATTCCCATTTATATTTATTTCATAGTCCCCCTGGTTCCAGAGATATGGGCATTTGTTTGAAATTTGAGGATATAATTTGATTCTGTCAAAAAGCTTAAGCTCAACCCATTGGAATTTACAGTGCAAGCATCCTGAGCTCCATTAGAGTGAATGTGTTAATGCCAGCTATGACATGGGTACGCTTAAGTTTGTGGACTTCTCAAAGTTTGTCCAAACAGCGTTAGAGCGCACCGGTACAGGAATACTGTAAATTCATGTATTAAACATTTTATAACTGCTTTTCCCACATTAGTACTATATCAATAATTGTTTTATTAACTACATATAATGCATCCATTCACAGGGAATGAACGCTTAAAGAACAAAAACAGAATATTTAGCCATTAACTCCTTTCCTTGAAATTACTATTTCATTTGTGTGTAACTAGTATCCACTATCCACTGCAATAATTAGCAACATAACAGTTTGTTCTCAGTAGAAGGGAACTGCTTTTCTTTTTCAGGAGTGACAGGCACAAGCTGTACAACCATGGCATCAGCTCCAGTAGTAGAAAAAATAAATAAATAAAGAGGTCTGCGCATGTGCATAGAAAGCTGAGAGGTAAGAGAAGTACACAGCTGCATCAGTGAGAGTAGAGAATTTGAAATAATTGCACATGTATTAGGAAAACAGAAGTAGACCTCCACCCACCGCCTGCAAATCATTAGGTATTGGAAAGCAGGTCTAATAATGGTCCTAAAAGCTTCTACAATTAAGGAGTTGGAAAGTGAATTTATTTAAAACACTGCAAAGTAAAGTGAATGTTATTGGCTACCATTAAGAAAACTACCCTGCCAGAGACTGAAAGGTAAAATCTTTCGAACTGAAATAAACAGCAAGTTTTGATAAATGTTTTGTTTTGGCATAAGCATAAGGGAAGGAAAGGTAGGGACGGTACTGTAAAAGTTGTTATGACAACTTGGAAACCCGTGGGACACACATGTTGTGATCTGCAGCATACCCCTCAACTGCCCAGATTCTCGCAGAATGTCCAGATTTTTTCCCTCATATTTTTGGTCTGTTCCTTATAAAATGTGTGTTTTTCGGCAAATCACTTACGAAAGGCACTAAATATTGACATGCATTTGAGTTTTAGACTTCATATCCTTCAGAAAATGCATGCTAACACAAATTTTGTTATTCAACTTTCCAAGTTTATTAGAGCAGTATTTAAAATGTGTCCGTATTTTGGGGCCTTTCCCCTATTACTGTAGGCTTTGTCTAGATTTCTTGCACTAAGAGGTTGAGAGGTATAGATTTTTGTATAGTTTGAATCATACCTGTCAATCTCTCAGAGCAGGAAACCTGGACAAAACCAAAACTAGTGGTGGGACAAAGGCCCAAAAATAGGGACAGATTTTAAATATTGCTCCTGTAAACTCAGTTAGTTGCTAGAATAACAGGTTGTGCATATTATGTATTTTCTGAGGGATATGAAGTCTGAAATTCAAATGTCTGCCATTATTTATTATTTAGTGACGTCAATCTTCATGGTGGTAACCCACAGTTTATGTTAATCAGCACCCCAATTTTTGGCCAGTTGTACCTACTTTTCATGGGCCTTTGTCCAGATTTTTGATGTTTCCAGGTTGATAGGTATGTTTGCACTCCTAATCTTTTTTTCCTTCTTTCAGCTTTTATTTATTCTATTTGTGTCTGTTTTCACCAGAAGCAGTTCATGGTACTGGGCTCCTGAGCTGTAGAGTCAAATGAAAAGCTAATTTAAACATTTTTTTATTTTTTCCTGAAAAAAATTGTTAACTTTCCCATTCTTGGAACTTAGGAGTACTGAGTTCTAATTTGTGTAAAGAAACATTTTGCTTACCTTATAGCATTTAAATATACTCTGTCTCAGCAAATAAGGTGACTACACATTATTACAGGTCCTCCTACTGTTTTCGGCTTAGAAACAGTACTTCATTAGAGACCATGGAGGCTGCAAAATGAGGCACTGAGTAGCCATTTACTGTTGTTTCAGGCTGTGTTACTTGACTGATGCCTGAGGCAACCTAAAAAATCTGAAATGAAAGAATGCTCATTGATTTGCTGTTATAAGGTGTTAGTGTGTTTGTGTGCATATGTTCTAAGCCTTGATGAAATGGAAGATGTCCACTCACTTATCCTGGTGAATATTGTTTCATACAAACCTAAAACTGTACCTTATCTTTGAGTGACTGACTGCCAGGAAACTACACTTGTTTCATTTACATGAAAAATCAACTATAACCGCAACAACAATAATCTATCATATTCTCTCTTCATAGACCTATCAAAAGCTTTTGACATGGTTAATCACAAACTTCTTCTGCATATACTAAAATCTCTCGCACTTCATCCCTCTTCCTTAACATGGTTCACATCTTACCTAGAAAACTGTCAGCAAGCAGTATGTTGGAAAAATACACTATCTAATCTCCTTCCTATCTCTTTAGGAGTGCCTCAAGGGTATATCCTGGGTCCCTTTCTATTTTCCATCTTTATTAACGACCTCCAATCAGCTATTCCTAATGCTACCTGCATACAATATGCAGGTGATTCCACTGTAATCTGCACTGCTTCTTCTCAAACTGAACTCCAGTCTCTTACCCAAAAAGCTTTTAACACTGTTGAACAGTGGTTCTCTAACCGTTGCCTACTCCTCAACCCCAAGATAACCAAATTATTACTGTTTTCACCTACCCGTAAATCTTCCCCTCTAAATTTCTCTATCATTGCCACTGATAACACTTTTATTTCTCCTGATTCTACTACAGAGCTACTAGGTATAACTATTGACAACAATCTTAACTTTGATTCTCACATCAACAACACAATAAAAGCAGTTAACAAAAAGATTGGATCCCTTTATAGAATCAAACCCTTCCTTACACCTGAAGCTAGGACCACCTTAGCTAGATCGCACCTTATCTCTACCCTTCTATATGCTTCCCCTATTTACACTAATCTTTCTAAAAATAACCTTAACAAACTTGTTACATCTTACCATAATATTGCTCGATTTGCTACATGATCCCGTTTTAGAACTCACCACTGTCTGAACCTAAAACAGCTAGGTTGGCTTGAACTTCCTAACAAGCTTATTTATCAACAGCTCTTAATAGCTCACAAAATTCTATATCAACCATCCAAAACACCAATACTCTCTAACCTCCTTACTCCTTATAATAACCTGAAACACCTACGTTCTTCAAACAAACTGCTGATTAATATTACCAAACCCAATAACTCTGCAGGTGACTGCCTTTTTTCCAACTCTGTTGGAAAAATGTGGAACAAACTTCCTTCCGATATCTCATCCTTGTCCACTCTTCCACTATTTAAAAAACAACTGGAAATGCATCTTAATAAATACTGGCTTTGTTCTTGTACCAATCCTGATTGACCTTTCCTTCTTCCTTTCCACTACCATAATTTCTTCCTTCTCTTTTTCCTGTATCCTGATTGTTCCCCTCTTTAATCTCATATATACTGTACAAAAAAAAAAAAAATTTCTATCACATTTGTTTGTCATTTTGTTACTCACACTATGTTTTATCATTTGTGTATTGCAAGTATTTACTTATTTGATTATTAATCTTATCTTGTAATTGCTATTTCCACTTATATGTGTTTTACGTGTACTAATTCAATTTTGTATACAATCTACTAACTCAATTTTTGTATATAATCTTTTCATCTTTGTTTTCATCCTTTTATCTTTCTATCCTTTTATGTTTTTGTTTAAACTTGTAATAACCATTGGAGCTTTTCTCCCTGGGCCTCCACTGAAAATGGACATACATCCAGCTGGACTAGCCCGGTCAACAAATGTAAAATAAAATAAAATAAATAAATAAAATAAATTATTATAACAATAAACCATGACTGGGTGTTGGTAATTCTGGATTTACTCACAGTTGGCATGGTTTGGCCATGAGGGAGAAGCTTGAGTGACCAAAAAGCCAGTCATATAAATCCAGCATTACCCACACCCAGCCATGGGTTATTGCTAATACACAATGACATTATTTAAGAAAAATGCTACTTACTTTTCCTAAATAATGTCCTTGTATAATGGTGCTCTGGTGCTCTTTCACATTTTCCCTGGCATCCTGGGGCTTTCCTGATGTACTGCGCATGCGTATGGGACTTATGTTCCCATGCTTAAGCAGTAAAACGGTGCTGTGTAAAGGAAGCAATGGAGAAAGGAAGATCTCCATTGCTTTTTTTGTTTGTTTGTTTTTAATTCAAACAATGAAATACAGAAATTTCAAATGAACAGGAGAGACGGGAGAGAGAGAGAGAGAGAGAGAAAATATAAGGATAAATAGGTATGTTTTTCTAGTTTTGTATAACATTCCTGATTATCCTTGTATTGGTCTCTGCCCCATCTCTCATTCATTTTAAGTATCCAGTTTTTGTAAGTTTATTTTTTGAAAACAATGAAAGAAACGTAAAATTTTAAGAGAATATATTAATGGAAGAACGTCCGGGCGACTGGACTTGTTTCCATTGGCATATGCTCAATTTACAACAAATATACTGGTTGGGCTGACCAATCAGCATACTTGTTTTGGAATGTTAATGGCCAGTTATTGTATAATATCAGTTAAGAGGCGCTTTAGGAGGGAAGCGATAGTCTTTAGACTAGGTAAACAGAATCTGCTATTGCTTATTAACGTATTGTACGGTCAATGTTTGACTGGATGGAATATTTGCCTGACTTTTGCTTGTGTAGGGAGGTTGGCAAGCAACAATAAGCCTCCAAACAACCTTAATGATGACACTGTGTTGCAAACTGTAACTAGTAAAGGTAATATTTTGCTGATCTGCATACCTCTCAACTGTACAGATTTTCGCAGAATGTCCATATTTTATCCTCATATTTTTTGCCTGTTTCTCATAAAATTGTGGTTTTCTGGCAAATCATCAGCAAATTGTTGAGGAATTAAGTCAGAAAATAATGACAGGCATTTGAGTTTCAGACTTCATACCCTTCAAAAATGTATGTCAGTGCAAAATCTGTTATTCTATCAACTTTCTAAGTTTGTAAGAACAGTATTTAAAAATTGTCCCTCTTTTTTGGCTTTTGTCCAGAGTTTTTGTTCTAAGAGGTTGAGAAGTATGCTGATCTGAGAACAATGTGTGGGGAGTAAATTGAACGAAATACATAAAATATTCATGTGCTAAGTGCAGGCTGTAACTAATAAGGTCATTTTTTTTGCCGAGCTAGGGACAGTGCAGAGTAAATTAAATGAATTATATGCAGTATCTTTTCTTATGGACGATAACTTGTGACATATTCTTACTAGTGTGAATAATTTCTGCAATCTATTTAAAATAACAGGCCCAGAAAATGTTGCTTTTCTTGAAGTTTTAACAATTACATTCATGTAAGTGTGATGGCTGCATTCTGGATAGCCTAGGTTCAAGTATTAGCAATGCACATAATTCTTTGTCATTTGTATTTTACACCTGCTTCATGATAATTGATTAGTGCATTACTTACTCTCTCATCTGGTTACTCAAATGAGACTGAAAATCATAATGCAAAATCTTAATAAATGTGTTTACAACATGTTTACTGGAACAAGCAGTTCAGTACAGTCAGGGCTAACTAATTCCATGTTTTGAGTTGTTTACTTTCATGGTTTTATAATGGAGCCTGTTCCACCACTTCATACCTGAAATTTACATTTTCTCTGACTAGCTCTAGCATGGATTCTGAAGGGGAAGACAGCTGCAGTATGACTGTTCAGTATATGCAGCAGTGTAGGACCAAGCATTTATACAAAACTGTAGCCATGATTGGAGCTAACCACACTGTAATATAGGATACTGTAGTAGACAAAAGAAGCACTCCACGGCTGGCACAGCACAGATAATTTATTGAACAAACAAACTGGTTAGCGCTTTCACGTTCAGTTAAAACGTTTCTTCAGACCTGTCTACTACAGTATCCTGGTTTTTTCTCTTGAGAAGCACCTTGCCTGACATCACTTGTGTTTTTTCTGACACTGTAATATAGGCCTGCCCCATTCCAGTTAGCCCAAAATGTTCAGTTGATTTCTGCAAGCCCCCTCCCCATTTTGAAGTTCCCTGACCACCACTGCTTTTCTCACTTATTTATGTACTTTATTCCTGTGAGAAACTACAGTTTTCTTTTCTCCTGTATTTACAAATCTATACCAGTCTATTACATGACGTAATCTGCACAATGTACAGCTTAATTCTACCCCAAACAAAACATTCTGAAATCACCCCATTTGCTACTTTAGCAGTCACCCCCTACATTCGTTGGCACTTGCCTAACACCAAGGATTAAAAAAAGAAAAAAGAGGTGGTGAAGAAGAATGCAATCTACTTGTCCTAGAATTATGATGTGTAATCACTGAGAAAGTGGGGATAGCAGGAAGGACCCAGCACATCCTTATGATGGAGTGTCATCTTTCAGACAAAAGCTTAAACTGAGTATCTGAAATAATTGTATCTGACTTCAAGACACTCTAGTAACAGGATGCACAATAAGGTATTATCCATGGTAGTGCCCTGATCTAATCTCCAGGGTGCTACCTTGTGGTAGAAAAGTATTAAGGACAATCTTGGAAAACTTTTTAGATCTAGAAATAGTGTTTAGTTTGTAATGCTAAGAGAAGGTATGCAGTCAAGACAACAATGCAGCAGTGCAGTTCTCATCCATGGGTATATCCTTAAAGAATGCAGCAGAAATGTTCACTATCCAGGTTCAGTTGGACATTGGAGTCACCTTTAAAGATTCCCCCTGTTTGTCAAAGAAGGAAATACAATCTGACAACCTTTAGACAACATTTCTACTCCTATTTGCCATCTTCACAATTTGTCACCAGAAATGGTCGGTAGTCTTTACAGAGAGGAGTAGTTTAGTTGCTGTATCAATACAACTGCCTACAGGCAACCATAACAATCAAGAGACATTCTCTCAGATTAGATTTGGCTAGAAGGAAAATAGGTAGTTGAATATGTGAGCTCAACTTTTGTACTCAAGCCAACTCAGAATAAAAGGAAGGGATGGCTCAAAGTGAATCCCTGTCCTTGTAGGATAATATCATAAAGGGTTCACATGCTACTAAGTCCTGCAGTTCCAGATTTTGGCTGGCTGAAGTAATTATGGTTAAAAACATAGTCTTCCAGGTAAGAAACATGAGGTCTATTGAGCTTGTTAATTGAAATAAGGTAATATAAGTCCATCCAAAAGAAAATTGAGGTCCCAAAGAAAGAGAGAGAGTGGTAAGTTAACTGGCGGTATGTTGGACATGCATCATAGAAAGATTTTTAATACTGTTTGGGATGTAAAGTAATGGTTGTCTTCCCATCATGAAATTTGGAGAGCACCTTAATGGTAGTCAGAGTAACTCAGTCCAGACACATGCAGTCAGGCAATACCACAGCAAGCTCATCTGCCCCATTGGGCAGTTTCTCAGAGTGTTGTCTCCTTAATCCAAAGTTGAGGACCAAAAAAAATCTCTTCCAAGACATGAGGTCTAGCACACACTGAGCTTCACTCCAAACATGAATTCAGAATTGGCATTCAGTTATGAAACTTCAGTATCATTCATCCTGCAGTTCTGCCCCATTGCACTTGCACTTGACAATCATGCCTCCTAACTGCTTGCTTCTGAAGCAACTACCCCTTCTCCCCTCCATAGCTATGGCTGTGGCTTCAGGGAAATAGGCTGAAACCAAGACAAAGTCACAATGCTAGAGAAAAGGAGACTGACCATTCAACCAGTGCATAAAATGCATCTTCATGCTGCCATAAATCTTCCTAATGGAAGATGTCTGGCCTTATAGAATATGAATGGCATAAATTGATATCCATGGGACCTAAATGGTGGAGAAAATTGAGGAATTAAGCTGTAAGATCAAGGATCCATTGCAACAGAAGATGTGTTCCACATGGGATCCATTTCAACAGACGATGTGCTTTACATGAGTATAGGAAATAGATTACTGCACAGAAAAATAACTCAACAAGGAGAAAATATGTATGATAGGAGAGACATGAACCAGGAATGTTGAGGCTAGGAGAGAGACAGAAATATTAAAATAAGTATCTGGAAGACTCTGGTTTGGGGTTATGGAATCAAGAGTAATGGGAGAAAAGCACAGAGGATGTCACCTGCTAAATGATAGGAGAAAGCATTTCTGAATGGACTGACTGAGAGGAAGCAATCAAGGAAAACCACATACATTTTAAGATGTCTATTACAGGATGACCCCTTATGTCAGTAATCTAAGTGACTATCATGGAAGAGAATAATTACTCCTAATAGGAGTGGATATTCCTTCTAAGACAAGTTGGTAAGGACTTGTCTACCTCATGATTTTGACATCTGAAAGAATGAAGCTGCAGCTCAGAGCCCATTTCCAGGATAGCATGTTCTCGCTGTAGAAGCAGCACATTACTGTGTCCTTCATTCCTCATTTGTTGATGTGCTACACTATTGCCTTGTTGTCAGACTGGATAAAGAGACATCCTCATGAGAGAAACAGAAAGAGAATGACTCCTGAAATCCCAGTCTAATGACTCTCAGTTCCAGTTTACTCTGAACAGATTAAATGTTGACATGAACCCCCATGACCTAGATTGGTGAAATCCAAAAAGATTGTTGCCACTGGAGATGTTGGGTTGAATGAAGAACCTTTAAGTAAGCTATGAAAGTGGGTCCAACTTAAACTGGCCATGATGTGCAAACACATAAAAAGAATTCAGTCTTATACGTTGCCTAGTTTTGAAGCTCACTATCATTTCATGATCTCATATGAAGTGATGACTTTAACAAGTCATATGCAGGAGGCCACCATTAAGCTGAAAAATGAGCATTACCAGCCAAACTTTGCTAGAATACTATTTTGTGGAATTCAAAGCTATAGAAAGGTCTTCCGTAGGATAGACACCATATGGCTGCATTTAAACATTTAGTGCTTTATTTAGGATTTTTTAAAAGATGAAAACAAGCAGAAGAGACTACACTTCAATAAATAATAATAAACACATAAAAGTACAAGTAAAGCAAGTTAAAGTATTTTAACATTTATTAAAACTTTAAAAAATGTATTAAGGGAGATGACAAGCCCTCCCGAACAGATGATATTCTAAGGATCTTCTGAATGAGATCTCGGAATCATATACACAAAGTTTGGAAGTTAATGAAGTCCACAAGATAACACAAGATAAGCAGACGGCTGCTTGCTAGATCTTACTAGGTGAAACCCATAAAAGTAATAGCAGCTCTTCAGTAGCTAAGCCAAGAGGGCAAGCCAATATAGAAGGGTGTCAAAAATCCGTTAGTGAGACAGGACCATGCCTATAAAGGGCTCACTATGTATCAAGATTTTTCAACATCAGCCTAACTGCAACAACCAGAAATCACTCACTGAATGTATCCAGAACTAAGTGACAAACTCATCAAGGACTGTGAATGTCAGTCAGGGTCACATAGTCCATGGATCTTTTGCTCTGTGATAATCTTTTATCAGCAAATTCCAGCATCTAGAGCTCTGTTCACCTGCTGGTTGTATCTGTAGGGTCTGCATGTTCTTCCTCCCTTCCTTTGTCAGTATCAATGTTCTCTGGGCACTTTTTCTTTCTTCCAAAAAACATGTGGATATACAGTCTACTCCCTGTGCTTGCATGCTATTTTCACATGTCACAGTTGCTTGCAGCTACTTGCTTGAAAAGCCAAGTTCTCTAACTCTGAATAACTCAATCTTCTGTAACCACTTAGTGCTCCCAACACCCTATCCTACAAAACTGTACAGCCCCACCAGAGCCCTAACTCTAGCCCTGAGACACCCTTCTCACTCACTAACCCTAAAATGTCTTTCACACAGCCAAAACCTAAAACCCTTCCCACTCCCTAACCCTAAAATTCCCTTCCCAGTCCCCAAACCTAAAATCATTCATTCAACTTCTTAAACCTAAAAGTCCCCCCACTCCCTAAAGTATTAACCCCCCCTTCCAAACCATGCTCACCCCCTCCTACTGCCAGACCATGGCTGCACAATTAACTAATTTGAACTCAAGTAATGTGTTTGGGTACGCTGTGGCATACTCTTACCTGAGCTCATATTAAAGTTCGAGCATGAGATGAGTGGCACCTTACCAGAGCTACAAGATGACAGAGACAACAGTCTTCAAGTACTTAGGATTCAAAAATATATGTAACTGTATAGAGATAGATAGACAGACAGATAGATATATATGTATATATATATATATATATATATATATATATATATATATATATGCGTGTGTGTGTGTGCATGTATGTGCATATTTATTTATTTAGTTAGCTAGTAAGTTAGTTTGTTTACTAGGGTACAACATTGATTACAATAGACCATTTGAGGGCACAGCCCAGTATTTGCAGGAGCACGCACACACACACACACACACACACGCGCGCGCGCGCGCACACACACGTACACACACACACACACACACACACACACACACACACACACACAGACACACATGCACACACGCACACACACACACACACACACACACACACACACACACACACACACACACACACACACACACACACACACACACACACACACACACACACATCTATCTATCTGTATCTGTATATAAATAGATAGAGAGATATAGCTAGATATATGTGTATATGAGTGCACGTTGATTTACTAAAATGCACAAGCATCAGATTTTCAAGATGGCCATTGAATGCGAAGCCTGATAACTAGAGCTCTTCCATCAGGAAAACCAGTCATTACAGAAAACAGCCAGTAAAAGGAGCCCATTTTGTTTAAATCTGGTTCCGGTCTAAAGATTATTCTGCCTGCATATCATCTAATAAAAATATAGGAAAAACAAAAAATAAAGTGAAATAAAAAGAATAGTAGAAAGTTGGGTTGGACAAGGACTCAGTAGAGATCCAGTGGGGAGCACATCAATGTATAATGCAGATGCAAGTTACAGCTTCAAACAACTTTGTGGAGAACATTTCTCAGATATACTCAGTGATCTTTAGATTAAGTGAGATCCTGGAGAAGTATATACAATTAAATAAGAGGAGACTGGAAAAATAGAGGAAACTATGAATAATTACTCTGATGTACTGGTCAAGCTGCAAAATTCAAAAATGGAAATTAAAGAGAGACTGACAGAAAATGAGACATTTCAGGAGGAATTGTTCCAGAAAGTGGCTGATTTGGAGTACAGAGCGAGAAGGAAACATTTGAGGTTTACAGTCATGTATGAGAAGCTGGAAGGACCAGACTGTATAAGCTTTATGAAGAGCAATATCAGCAAGTGAACTCATGTCTCACAGCAGGATATCCTGATGGAAAGAGCACACCATTTTATGTCCTAACAAGTATTTTAAGAAAGCTGATGATACCAATAGTTGTGATGATACAGCCATACCAACAAAAAGAGATGTTGTTAACAAATACCTGAAAGGTTCTGAAAGTTGGAGTCACCAAAGTATTTATAGAAAGTGACTATATTCTGCTTATTCCAAACAGAAATGGAACAAATTTATTCCAGTCATGAGAAAATGTCATTGAGCTGGGCCAGGGGCTAAACTGCTGTATAGTGCAGTATTCATAGTGGGTTTTTTCTGAAGGCTAAAGCACATGTATGGGAGCTACCATGTGCTGGAAGGAATTAAGCAGTTTAACCAGCAACAACTGAATGAGCAAGGAGATGGGTTCCAGCTGCAAAGCTATCTACACAATGGCAAACCAAGAGAGGGGATTCCAATGAAACCAGTGCCTTTGTTCCAAAAGAAGATTTTGGAAAAACAAAGGACAGCTCAGGAGATGACTGGGAGAGTTGGCAGATGACTGGGATCAAACGAGGAAATGGTGGAGATCCAAATTGAACTGTCCTAAGAGAACTGAAGCAGAAGTAGACCTGTAACCTATGTAGAAGAGCTGCATCAACTCCTCTTTGTGGATGGTGGAACTGAAATAAAATAGGCTGTTTTGAATAAAACCGCATCACTACTAAAATTCAGTTGAATAGTGCGGATACAATTGTTCCTTTTACTGCTATGGATTGCAATGGACTGTAAAAAAGATTAACATTATTGAAATGCTAAGTAAAACTGTTTATTAACATAAACAGAAATAATCTCTTAATACGATTAAACATAAATAATGAAAGCATTAATGCTCTGCACATGGTAAAATAAAGCACTGCTCTGCAGGAAAGGGGCATCCAAATAGTGGTTTCAGTTGTGAGTGCTAAGAGTAGATCTAAAAATAACTGCCTTCAGTTTAAAATTTACAAGTTACCAAAAATCTGTCTGTACAACTGTAGAGGAAATTATATTTTCTCTGTCCATTTGTAGGTGCTAGGTGGACAGATTTAGCAGTATATAATGGCATGGGCAGGGGTCACATACAAAGACTGTAGAATGAAGAGCTGAATAAACAGTTTGCAAGCTATTGCTTAGGATGAAAATAAAATGACTTTTTTTTTCTTTTTTTGTTTTAGAATACAGACTTTTTCCAGTGCTGGAAGATAAGTAAAGTAAGAAATAAGATGTGGCGGGAGGTTGCAGTTGTCCAGTCATTTCATCGGTTTATGTTGCTAATTAGCACACAGTCAGGTATCAGATTCTGCTTACAAAGATTTTCATTAACTAAACAGCCTTCTCAGTGACTTTATTGAGTAGGACATAAAATATAAGCCTTAATGACACAATGCATTAGACTGTGGATAAGTCAGGTTAATTATTCAAGTAGCTGAAACTCTTATGATTTACAAAATAAATAAAAGATGAATATTACAAAAAGTGGTCAGGTAAATGAAAATTAAAGGACTGGGTGGAAAACATAATTAGATAAATAGGAAATAAGCAAGTTGTTTTCCTTGTGGGGGAATAGTTGTTGAATAGGTTTTATATAGCAGTTTTGCTTTTGCTGTAAGGATGTTATGCAAAAGTGTGCATATTAGCTGAATAAACATATGGTTTTATTAGTTAATGTCCATTTTGGTAATCATTTAAAAGGAGCATTCCCTGATGAGGGAAGAGTGTATTTTTTATAAAATATATTTATGTAGTTAGCTCATGTGAGTGGCAGAGGCACTGGGAGAGTCATACTGTATTGACAAGTATTACAATGAGCAGCATGTTCAACAAGTGTTTCAATATTTTTATGTGAAGTAACAACATGCCATTCACTGAAGTTTCATAGTATAGTACTAGGCTATCTGCCTAGTATAGTACTAGGCTATCTGCCCTGAACACAAGGTGCAGAAAATGCTAGGGGAAATTCTCACATTTCAACAAAAGATTCTAATTATAGTGGGGGACTGGAATATGATTTGTAAAAATGAAGATGTGTCCGGGGTCCTGAGGAGGAAAACTATTAATAGCAAGGGTAGATTCTTAAGGAAATATGTGAAACAGGTTTTTCAATATGTCAAGGGAAGATGTTTCTTTATTAAATGATTTCAGCATGAACAGATGAATCAGAGTGATGAAACCTCTGATGTTGAAATAATGAAAGATCTGAATAAACACTTTTATTGTTCCAACATTTATAGGAAGCCAACATTTTGCAATACGTGCTTACATTTCAACAGTTTGCACCCATTACATCTGAAAAAGGGTGTGGTCAAAGGTTAGTTGGTACTTTTGGCCAGGATGGTGTCAGAAAATGAAGTGTTCCTTAGAGAATGTGATGTATTGGTAGATATGCTCAGGAGAAGGGGCTATCCTTTGGACTTTATCACTGAATTAGAAACGAAGTAATAGACAATGGAATGAAAGGTATATATGTACCTTTAACTAATAACAGTGAATTAGATTTAGTGTGTGAACAACCGCCATTAAAAAGGAACACGGTCTTTGATAGCAATAGGTTATGCAATGTATTATGACCTTTACTTTGGGTAGTAAAGCAATAGTTGAATGTTTAAATAAGAATTGGAATTTTCTTATGAATGACAGTTTGTTAAAGAATAAAACAGGAGACAAACCATGTATTATGTATAAAGAAGGAAAGGCAATTAAAATTATTTCGAAAATGGTGAATATAGGCCCCACAGTAAAATTTGTAACAATGGCATATTTAAATGTGGTTGCTCCCCCCAGTGTCCCTATATAGCAAGGTCAGACACATTTATTATAAGGAGACAAAGTTGTGACTCTAAAATGTAGTGTATTTGGCTAACTGTAAATCCTGATCTGCATTTTATATTGGAAAAACATCTAGGAGGTTAAGGGACAGGATTTACATATGAACACATGTCTAACATAAGAGAAAAGAAGACTACAAATGCGTTGTTTAGGTATATTAAAGATTATAGAACACACAATTTTGAATTTAGGAATTTAGGGTCATTGAGCAAATCAAATGGGATGCTTGTGGGTTTGTAGTCAGTGGACATCTGAATACATGTGAGTTACAGTGGCAGCTCAGATTAAATGCCTCAAGTTTCCCAGGATCCAAGGAATTTGGAAGCATAAATATTTCAGTAAGTAATTTTGTAGTTTTGTGTCAATATGGTTTTATATGGTGTAACTGTTTTAATTATTTATTGGCTTGCATTGGCTGGTTCTAGTCATGTGATGTGCTAAGTCAGTATTTAAATAGGTGTAAAACATATGCATTTTAGTTCTGATGAAGTTCTACAAAGGTTTATATGGAACAAAAGCTCTTAACTTGATGCATTTTAACTGAATTTTTGGGGAGTGTTTTAAGTGTCGATTAAATTATTCTATTTTATTCATTCAAGTGCATGGAGATCTGTTCAGGTTTACATCGCTGCAAGTGATTGTTTCATCAGTCTTGGATAATGTTTTTGCTTGTCTTATGGACTTTGCTCTTGGGGATCCACTGGATGTAGGCATATGTGTGGTGTTTAGTGCTGCTTTTGGTGAGTGCTTCTGAGATTGCTGAGGATAGGAATTGCAGTTTATAGGCTTAGGAGATCTTTGAAGTTTGGGAATATTGCTTTGTAGTGCCTCGGCATAAGTTGGTCCATGTGAGTGGTGGACACTATGTGTGATGGATGAAGAGTGTGTGCTCCTGACAACCTTCTTTGTATGTGAGACCCCAGTGAGATTGTGTATCTGCATCTCTCACATACTGTGTTTGTTTTTTAAGGAATAAATGGTTGTCTGTGAACATAAGACAATTGCTACATTGTCTCAGATGCCCATACCTACCAAGCTGGCTATGGAAACGTTTGGAAATTGCATGTCAGTGTTGTCCAGACCTGTATTTGGGTGGGCTATTGTAGGTTGCGAACTGGGTTATACAGGGTTCTCTTTGGGTAGTCCCTGGGGCTTGGCACTAGACTTTGTTAGATAGTGCTAAGATTTGTTAGTAGTGCTGTGTAACATGCAGACTAGCTGCTCTAAGTATGTCCCATCCAATGTCTTTATTTCAGCCACACTAAGTTACAGGTTTCAGTTTTAATATCTATGCATTTCCATCTGTACAGGGCACAGAAAAATAAAAGAGGTGGATGTTTGAAGTCAGATTACCATAAAGGAAAGAAGCCAGAGACACACCCTTTGAAAACCACAACAGGAAATGGGTGGGAGGGTTAAGGAAAAACTCGAGCCACAAAAAGCAGACTTCCAAGAGAGGTATTTAATACTGCAGCTCAATTCCTATGGTTAGAATTTCAGAAACTTTAGCTTAATGATTTAGTGGGGGCTGGGACAGACAAAAAAAAAAGGGGGAAAAAACATTTGCAAAGTAAATGGAAAAGTACTGGAATGAAACTTTAACCAGGTAAATGATAAGCAGAAGACTCTAGCAGCAAAACTGGAATTACAGTATCTGACCATGCACATATAAAGGTTATGGTAAAGGCCCAAAGCAATGAGAAAAGAGATAGGCATTAGTTCTTCCCTTCTTATTTACTGAAATGCATACATTTAAGGACTGTGTAGCAAATGAGATTTTGGAAATATCAAGAAAGACAGAAAATGGTTCAGATGAGACATCTGTTGCTTAGGAAGCATTGAAAGGAGATGTTAGAGCTATAGTTGAAATAATGGAAGCAGAAATATGGAAAAGAGTAACAAAATGTATTGTGAAGGGCTGGAAAGGGTTAAAGGTTAATGTTTTACATAATAATTTAAAGAACCTCACTGATGATGAAGGGGTGCATTTGACAGGTGCCAGGGAGAGTATCAAAGGGTATTTAGATGTGGGCGTGGCCAAGATAGTAGACTGCTAACAGCACAAAGTCTTAGCTCTGCTTTATTTTCCTTTTTTCTGACAGGATTTTATTTTACAGACTTAACAAAAACTTATTTTCTTATACATTTTGAGCCTTTTAAGCACACTTGGACAACTATTTGAAAGAAAAATCAAGTTTTTATGTTTTTACTTTGATATTTTCCTGTCAGAAGTTTTATTGACTTTTGTGACGGATATAGTACAAAGAGTTAAGCATCAAGAATGTTAGTGGAATATAGAATACTTACACATGCATAGCATGAATGAAGCTGATAGCATAGTAAATAGAGAATGATGTGTCATACATAACATCTGGAAGTGCATTAGAATATTGCTATAGAGAGCTATTAATCATCTGAAAGTTGGTAAGATACAAATTAAGTATCCGTACTTAAGTAAATGATGCTAAATTGCAATTCTATATGCATAAGCACATCCACATGCAAAAACAAACTGAAATTGAAGTAAGGGGTCTACAAATTTATGTACACAAGGTATAACCAACTCCCTACAAAAACTTAAAAAAAACATAACCTTCAGTACACAGTTGTCCCAATGCTTTCCTTGAAATGCAATTGTGAAATCTAACACCTGATATGATGCACAAAAGAGCTGTGCAATGCAACAAAACTGTATGGTTAAACACAGGAAATACCTCATTACTAAAATTAAATGAAGACAAGCATGCAGGAAGCTAGCATATCATATATGGGATAACATATGGTTCAGACCTCTGCACACCGGTTGCTGTAAAATTGTTTTTTATACAAAATGATTTTACAGATATTTGACTGGAAACTGTTGACAGTGATAATAAACTTGCTCTAAGAGAAATATATTTACTTGACTTCTATATAGATATTAATTTGCATGTAACAGCATTTATATACATTACTGTACTTATACTTTAATATAAGCTGTTATCTTCTCTGTTATATGAAACAGTTTAGAGGAGAAGATGCTTAAAACACCTCAATCAGCTTAACATCTGTTACCTTAATTATTCAGTTATTTCGCTAATTATTGGAAAATAATATTAATGATCTGATTTAACTCTTCAAAATGTTCTGCATTTGTTAGTGAAATATGTAATTGTATTTTATACTAAACTTAGTTTTAAATCATTTCAAGCATTTTTCATCTCTCATTGGTATGATGAATACAAATTTTTGATCCACACATTTCAAAATATAGCAATAAAAAGTACTATAAGCAAATTTATAGGTGCATGATATTTGAAATATAGTAATAAAAGAATGATTCCTGTACAGATGTTAGATGTTAAATGTATATTCCAAGTACTAGAGGTATTGATAGTAACATACATACATTCATAATACAAACAAACATTCACTTAAAAACACTCACCCATTTGTATATTTACTCTTATGCATAGATACAGAGAACATATTCACTCTAACTATTAATATACATATCAAGGATCTACTCATAATTTACAAACACATACATACAGTTATATGTATGCACAGCCATGTAAATATATTATGCCTACATAAGCACATACAATATACACAATTATATGACCCCCCATTAATATTCCAAAATGTGCACACTGATTGGTCAGCACGCATGTTGTAAATCAGACTTGACTTTTTCCATTAGTATAAGTCTTTTTTTACAGCAACGGAGAACGCAAGATCTCCGTTGCTGTTTAGACACTGTCTCGCTATGCTAAAGGAATTTAACATAGCGAGACAGCTTTGCCCTCGTGACCAAACCACACCAACCGTGGGTAAATCCAGCATTACCCACAACCAGGCGTGGGTTATTGCTATAATATGTAATTTTAAATTGTAGCTCCTTTTAATTATACTTCCATATTCTGAGTATTACTTTCACCTTTCCACCCGTGTTATTAAATGAGTTTTAAAAGTTTTATGATATGTGATCTTGACATGTATTGGTGTTATGATGTCTATAGGTTAATGTGTTATAGATGTTGTCAGTTTTATTTATTTCCTCCATATAAATGCTTAAATATTAGGCTATTTATAGTATTTTCTATAGTAGGATTAATTAGAAGAAATGGCTGTATAACATGTCTTGATCAAATAGAGAAATTTGAAATGTATTATTTCCGGGATTTTTTTGATATATTCAGAAATACATAATATCATTCTTTATTATTAACATTTCCAACTTTATATTTCCATGATTTTAAATATTAATATTTCTCAAATTAATACTTTATATTGCTTTTTCCTTTTAACATGAATTGAGTGTGCTCTAAATTAATTAATTAATTAATTAATTAATTAATTAATTAATAATTTGTTTAAATTAAGAAACAGTAGCAACTGTTTATCTTGGTGACATTGGGATGGGTTGGTTGGTATGTGATTTGTATGATTATATTATCAAATCAGGGAATTTTTGTTCTATGATGGGAGGTTTAAATGTATATAAGTTTGACATTTTGCTTTTTTTGTATCTGTCCATAACAAATATTAGTACTTGGTTATTATATTTAAGCTAAATCATCTTAAATCAGTACATTTACATGTTATTATGAATGTCAGCATATAACTCTCTCTCTCATTAAATATCAATGGACTTAATAATCCATTGAAGAGAGGTAGCTTAAACAAATGTTTAAAACTGCATAAAACTCACATTATTTTCTTACAAGAAATGCATTTATCTGAAGATGTAGACAGAGTGATGTTAAAAGATGATCCAACTCTTGTGAGCTCTCATTTTAAATCAAAAAGGATATGCACTCTTATTCTTAGGAGAAATTCATTACTTATGCCTAAAATATTAAATACCTATTCAGATAAAAATGGCATGTTGGGTTTAGCAGTAGTAGAAATTGACAAAAAAAATTATACTTTTGTGAATTCTTACTGGATACCTGGAACTGGAGCCAATGTTGCCAAGAAATATTTGGATATTATAACCTTATATTCAAAAGGTGAATTAATTATTGCAGGAGATTTTAACTGTATTCTTTCTAGTAAAGAAACAGCTGCTGATAAGGATTCTAAGCTATTCTCCATAGCTAAAGACTTAGATCACTTTATTAATTCTCAACATTTGAGAGATACCTATGATATTAAATCAACTAACCCTCTTAACTTTACACATTATTCATATAGATTTGGCACCCAGACAAGTACTGATAATGGTTTAGTTCTAGTTGTTTATTTACTAAAACTGAAGATTTATTGATAACTTTATGTCCTTTATCTTACCACAATGGTATTGCATTTATGTTAATGCTAAAGCCAAGTAATTTGATTTACTATCATATCAGAGAATCCCTACTTATATAGTAAAATTAAAAGACTTTAAGGAATGGTGTCTAAAAGATATAGATCAATACATTGAAATTAATAATAATGGAGAAGTTTCAGAAATAATTCTCTGTGATTCTTTAAAAGCTTATCTATATGAAATAATTAAAAGTTGCTACATACGTAAAAAAGAGTGGGATAAGGAGTTGCTGTCTTTGCAGTCTAATATAGACAAATTGAAATCCAATGTAAAATCTTATGACAAATCGGCAAACACTAAGTTGAAAATATTAAATTAGAAATACCTTGATGTGCTTCACCATATAATATCAATAAATCTGGAAAAATCAAAATTACAAAAGTACTCAATAAACCCAAAAAGCTTACACAGGTTGGCTGTTAGATTTCAGAAAAAAATAATAATCATATTAAAGAAATAATTTTCAAACAAGGTGATAAAAATAAAAAAGTGACTGATTTACAAGGCATACTAGAATGATTTAGGAAATATTATAAAGAAATCATAACAAAGAAACAGACTTAGAAATCAACAAAATAGACAATGACTTTTTGAAAGACAATATAAAGTTTAAATTAACCAAAGAACAAAGATCCAAAATTGTAAGTCATTCTCTTTTAAGGAGTTAAAAGATCAAATTAATAATCTTAAACCAAGTAAAGCTGTGGTCTTGATGGTATAATCACAGAATTATACAACTTATTCCCAGAGGCTATTTTAAATTTCTTATTAAAAGTTTTTGAACAAGTTAAATATTTGTCAACTATCCTCCCCATCCTGGAAACATTTCCTGCTATCTCCTATCTTGAAACCAAATAACAATTTTAACTTATGTTCATCTTACCATTCTATTTCATTATTAAATGTTGATTATAAAATATTTAAGTTGATTCTTGAAAGAAAATTGAACATTATTGTGCCAGGATTAATAAATGATGATCAGATTACTTTTATACTACATAAAAAGGTTCAGGATAACATAATTGGGCTTAATACTTTAATATATCTGGTTAAAAAAAAAAAAAAAAAAAAAAACTAACTATAAATCTAGATTGATCCCCTTCATCGTAGGGTCAAAATTTTGGAACATCAAACCTCTGATCATCAAAGACCAGAGGATTGAAGTTCTGAAATATCAAACCTTGTGAATGGAGATCACCGTACAACTCGGAACAGGAACTTTATCATTCTCTTCCCTGTAGTGCAATCTCAGAGTTAGTATATTTAAGTAGTATGGGGTGTGGGGTGCAGGGAGGCTTGCCCCCCTGCAAAAATGGGAAATCAGACATTTTCACAGTTTAGATTTTTTTTTTCTAGGTTTGATATTTCTAAACTTTGATCCTCCGGACTTTAGCGATTAGAGGTTTGATGATCCAAAATTTCAATCCTATGAAGTAGATCTGTCTAGAAATAAATAAGGCTTTTGATTCTATAAGTTGGAATTATTTGTTCAAAGCACTTAAACAATATGAAATTTCCCTAGATTTTCCAAATCGTATAACTAATCCATATTTTAACTCATTCTCTTTTATTAAAATTTCTGTTTTCTTTCTAGCTCTTCCTAAATATTAAAATATACAACACAGGGGTGTCCCTTGTCATCTCTATTATTTGCTCTAGCAATTGAATCTTTCACAAACTTTACTAGCTATAATAACAAAATTCAGGGATTCTCGATAGATGAAAGTTCTGCCTGTAAAATTCAGTTATTTGCAGATGACATTTTAATAACAAGTAGTGATGTTGAAGCTTCAATAGAAAATGTAACTAAGTCTAAGTGTCAGGTTTAATGTTTAACCACAATAAAACAGAAACTTTACTTATTAATAAAAAAGTTAATAATTATTTAAGAAACTAAAAGAATCTTATTTGGGACAATTCACAAATTAATTGACTTGGAAGTACAGTTAAATCTACTGTAAAAGACTCAATATGAGTAAGTTATAGTAATTTAATAGACATTGTTACTAAAATGATTATTAATTGGAACAAATGCAATTTTTACAAAATGGAAGACTTATTTTAATAAAAATGATAATACTAACAAAAATACTTGTCTGTCTACAATCACTAATTATTCTCCCTCCTAAAAAATCTTTAAGAAATTAAATTCTACCCTTTTTAATTGGTTCCCCAATAAACCAATAATGTCCTTTGATTGTCGTATTAAAGGTTGTCAAGAAGGTGGATTAAGTTTTCCAACTGTTGAATTATATGCCAAATCCATAATTCTCAATTTAATATCTCTATAGTTAAATTTATCTTACCAATCCACTTTGAAATCCATTTGTGAACGATTAATAAATAATAACAGGTATGTTGTAGAATCTTTCTCTAAACTTGGAATTAATAAATTTTACTGGATATTGAAAGACATGATTAAATGAAAAGAAAAAAATGCTATTCCTCTCCCTTCACTGATTACATCTGTATAAATTTTAAAAGCATCATGAATTCTAATTATATAGTTTAAGATTTATTAGTTTTACTCTTCCCTATATCAAATACTGTGTTTGGGAACTTTTAATATAAACAAAATGCTAGACTTTAGAGATGCAAATTTAATCTTTTGGCATCAATTCTTAATTGGAAATAAATCACATAATACAGAGTATCTTCTTGCAAGACATTGTTTAGAAAATAATAATTGGTTGACTATATAAAACATATTTCAAAGATACTAGAGTTTTTTTTTTTCAGAATCAATCATAACACACACATATATATATATATATATATATATATATATATATATATATATATCAAAAGAACGTATGTCCCAAGTGCAAAGGTATATATATAGAAACGTACCCCACGGAGCTAGAGTCCATACATGTGAATGTGCACCCACATTCAAAACGTCCAAAGCTCAATGATATGTACACAGTCCCTTAAACAATCCAAGCTCATATGCCAGAACCTCGATGCAGCAAAAAGTTCGAAAATAGCATAAACATACACTTTACGTAGATGCTGGTATGTAGATAATGACCATATAACATCCAGTGTACAACGAAGTATTCACTACTAAGCCCAATCAGGAAGACAGTTGCAATAAATTCACTCCTTGGACAAACGTTGCTAAGCCCAGTACAAAGTAGACAATAGGGATAGCAAAAACAAAACGAAATTTATTAAAAAAAAAACCATAAAACTGTAAGCGCTTTCGCGGGCATCAATCCCGCTTCATCAGACAACAATATCACATTTAGGTGTACTTAATTGGGTTATGTATATTCTAGTATTATGGTGTTCATGAGGGAGTTGTATGTATTGAAAGGTTCCAACACTACCGCTCATGCGCATCGTTCTACTTCATGTCATAGGGAGCGATCGCTATGAAAGGAAGTGAATGTTTATGCGAAAGTCATCAGGGATTCAGAATTTCTGCTCTTTGTTTTTGTTTTGTGTTATAAAGTATGCGTATGTGCACAACATTTTGTTTCACTCTGGAGATGCATGTTAAACTTTTTGCGATGTTGAAGTCTCACATCACTGTAGGTAGGTAGCTGAATAAGCAATGTTAGCTATCTAGGATTTAGTTATTAACTATAAAATATGCTAAGATGACTCGTATTATTGTTGATGGTTTTAGGACTGTTTTTAAAGTACTATGGTACATAGTACTGTTTTAATGATGTTTTTCAAGTCTGTGATACTTTGCATGGTACACAGTATTTCTTTAATGATGTTTTTTAAGTTTGCGATACTTCGTAACATCAATGAGATGTTATTTGAAATAGAATGCGAGGCATGATTGGTTAGAATAATTTGAATCTTTATTTAAACCACACCTAAATGTGATATTGTTGTCTGATGAAGCGGGATTGATGCCCGCGAAAGCGCTTACAGTTTTATGTTTTTTGTTTTAATACATTTCGTTTTGTTTTTGCTATCCCTATTGTCTGCTTTGTACTGGGCTTAGCAACGTTTGTCCAAGGAGTGAATTTATTGCAACTGTCTTCCTGATTGGACTTAGTAGTGAATACTTCGTTGTACACTGGATGTTATATGGTCATTATCTACATACCAGCATCTACGTAAAGTGTATGTTTATGCTATTTTCGAACTTTTTGCTGCATCGAGGTTCTGGCATACGAGCTTGGATTGTTTAATGGACTGTGTACATATCATTGAGCTTTGGACGTTTTGAATGTGGGTGCACATTCACATGTATGGACTCTAGCTCCGTGGGGTACGTTTCTATATATATATATATATATATATATATATATATATATATATATATATATATAATTTATAAAATAATAAGAGAAGAGTTTGGTTCCACAGATTCATTATTTTGGAATTACTCAACTAAGATTAATGAAAAGGCCTTTTCTGATGTAGATAAATGCTTAATTCTTAAATCTGCAGGAAAATCTACTCTTTATCATAAAATATGCGAGTGGAGATTTTTTTCACAGAGCATTTTTAACTCCACATAAAGCAGCTTTAATATATAACTATGGGAAAATTAATTGTTGGCGCTGAAATGAAGACTCTAATGCAAATTGATTTCATATGATATTGGTTTGTAAAATAGTATCTCCTTTTCATGTTGAATTTAAAAATTTTGCCCAAGCTTTGTGGACAGATAATTATATAATTTCTAACTCCTTGATATTGTTTAATGCTCCAGTTCTGGATTCCATTCCTAGGGTGAGGGTGCCTCTCCTTTGATCCACTTTAGCTATAGCAAGAAAAATAGTCACAACAAATTGGAAATGTAAAACTACTCTTTCTTTCACTGAATTCATTAATTTAGCAACAAATGTCTGTAAAAAAGAATTGTCAACTGCTAAAGTGAGAACTTTGAATATTAATAACCAGTTTAGATTTTGGTCAAAATTAAGTGATTTACTTCATAAATTTTAATGATTTAGTTTTCTATGTTTGATTTTGTTGGGGACATCTGTGTTTTTGTTTTATTTATCTTTAAACAATTGTGTTCAATTTTTGTTTTAATAGTAATACAAAGTTTAAAAAGGATATATGGACAAAATGCATATGTTTAGAAAAGTGGCACATAGGCAATTATTGCATGACAATAACCCTAGAGTCAAAACCTTTTAGCACAGAAGCTAAGGCAGTTAAAGTGGAGAGAGCAGTAGTAAAAATGGGAGACCCTAAGTCCTGGAAAATGATAAAGGGCCGTGAAGAAATTAGGGAAGTATTCCAAGTATTTTATAAAAGCCTTTAAAAATCATCTGAATGGGGCTGATCAAGATTAGGTTTTGATGATGAATTTCTCAGTAGACATGGGCTTGCCAAAAGTTGGTGGAGTTAGATGACTGACAGCTAATTCTCAATATAGAGGTGGAAGAAATAAAACTGATGGTGGGCAGTCAGACTACATGTAACTCACCAGGGTCAGATGATATGCCTATAGGTATCTCACATTTGGTGGATTAGCCCTAATAATGATATGGAAGAACTTATTTAATAGTGTCTTAAACATGGGATAGATACCTTCATCTTGGAAGAAAGCAGTTGTGGTGGTTGTACTTAAAGAAGAGAAAGATCTTGTAGATTCTGCCATACATAGACCAATTTCAATATTAAATTACAACTACAAAGTTCCCTATATTAGCAAAAAGGTTATTGTAGGGAGGAGCAGACATTACTAGAACTAGTACTAATTTTCTGTAGAGTGGATATCCCTAATGAAATAGTTACCAAGGTATTTCCTTTATGTTAAGAGTACTGCGTCAGTTATATCAACGCTTTAAAGTCAAATACTTTTGACATCGGTCTACCATCACCAGATTGATTGATTACTAGAGAGGTTTAATAAACCACTGAAATTCATTCTGAGGGATGTTGGTGATGTAGATGATGAAAACTGGGACTAATTGTTACCCTGCTTACTGTTTGCAGTCCAAGTGGTACTACAAGCTTCAATTAGGTTTACCCCACCTGAGCTTCCATATGACAACCATCCAAAAGGGCTGCAAGACATTGTTAAGGAAACTTGTGTAAAGGGAAAAAATACTATTTAAAGGTGTGATAGAACATCATACCCAGGGATTCATAAATATTATTGCTGCCAATGTTAATTGGGCAACTCCATATTGCCCAATAGCAGGATGGCAATAATTTGTGATTCAGAGACATGATAAAACTGCAGTGAGCAACAACTCATTAGCAGCACAATATGACGTCTCTAAATCAAACACCGAGCTGTTAGAATCAACAGTGCTAACATTCACCTTAACAGCTCATGCAATGCAGTTGCACAGGTGCATTCCAAGACAGACTCACACAAACACATACGTATTTATATCTGTACTGACATCCAAGCACACACATGAGCACGTGTATGCCTACTCTGACATTCAAGTACACACACACACACACACACACACACACACACACACACACACACACACACACACACACACACACACACACGCACACACACACACACACACACACACACACACACACACACATACAGACATCAAGACAGCTACAAATATGCTTCTACAGATGCACATACGCACACATATTCACAGACCCCCCCAAGACATTTAGCCAGTTGCAAACATGCTTCTACAGATGTGCTCATGCACACACACACACACACACACACACACACACACACACACACACACACACACACACACACGCAGACATACATACACATCTGCAGACATTTAGACATCTGCAAACATATCCTTACAAAAATGCATACACCACACAGACACACACACAAACATACCCCCCCAGGATATGCAACATCAATTACCGTCAGACTGCCTAACATAGAGAATTTAATCCAGGAGGTCATGTACTAATGGTAGTGGCGTCCATGAAAAACAAATTTCTTGACAAACAGGGGCCATTTGTAGAGATGGAAAGAATCGGTACCATTACTACAAAGTTAGATAGGAAGAGAAAGCATTAGCATTAGTAAATGTATCACAATAATGTTCTGAAATCAAGGAAGAAAGTAGGCAATTGTGCAGATAGCCTGCAGGTTGAAGTTCAAATATGAAAGATGGTAGAATTTCTGAATAAAAAATAGAGGAATTTTTGTTAGAAATATGAAAGCAAGAGGATAGAACCATTATTAAGAAATAAAGGAGCATTATCAGAGATGCCTGGGAGAACTAAACCAACAGAAAATAATATAAATACTACCTCTGGAAGGAAGGTAAGACTGATTCCCCACGGAGTACCAGGATCACAAAAAAAAAAAACAGTAAGAGAAAAAAATTCAAAAACTGCTCAAACTAGGCATGACAGAAAAGTTGTAGGGTGTCAGGAGCAGCCACCACAAAAGACTCATGCATTGTCCTGGAAATAGCAGATATCCACCAATGGTCTATAAAGATGACATACTGAGTGAATAAAGCAGTGACTGTCGGGAGCAGCCCGATAGTGCATGTCCCTAAACATGATGAAAGTAGTAGATTGTGTAATGACTTTAGGAAAAGGAATGTCATTTCATAGCTATCCCATGCCTAGAACTGATGAGGTAATACACCACTTAGGAAATACTGGATACTTGATAACACTGCACTGAGAAAGGATACTGACAAATACCATTGACACCCTCTGCTGAATTAAAAACAGCATTTGTAATGCCTGATAGACTATTTTAGTACATAGTGCTACCATTTTGCCTAGATGCAGCCCTTGCCACCTTTCAGAGGCTCATGGATGAAACTGAAGCACCTTACACAAAATATGTTGCAGCATACCTGCACGTTGTGATCACTTATTCAGAGGCCTGGGAATTTTGCTTTCCTAAAATGAAGGCTGTAAATGCTAAAAAAGTAAATGGGTATGGTAGAAGCTAAGCACTTAGGGATCCTCACAGAGAAGAGTGGTGCTACAACCAAAACTAGAAAAAATGATGGCTATAAAGACTGGCAAATATCCTATACTAAAAGACAGGTGTAGGGTCTTCTTGGACTAGATGTGTACTTAATTTTCCGACTAATGCTTGAGCTTTGACAGCTCTCACAAGAGAGAAAGCTCCTCTGAAGCTGCAATGGTCATTACATAGAACATTTAATGAGCTAAAAATTATTCGATCTCCTGACCCTATGTTAATAGCTCCTGCTTTTAATTTTATTAAAGTGTTTACCTTTTATATTAACATGCCAGATGTAGGTTTGGGAGCAGTGCTATCAGAAGACATTGAGGCTGATGGGCACCCTACATGCTGTATCAGTATTAAGCTGAGCAATGCAGAAAGGAGATATTGAGCTATTGAAAGAGACTTCTAGCAATAAAAGAGGATTTTTTATGATTTGCAATACTATTTCTTAGGCAGGCTGATAATAATAAATACTTATGCCACAAGCCACACTATCCCTCCAACCCTTTCAGTATACAGTGACTCACAAGCTTAAATTAGCCAACAGAAATTCTGATGCAATACCCAAAGTCCACAGTCCATCATCGTGATACTAAAATTGCCAAAATATGTAATGTTCCTTGAAACTGTGTATTAGTCTTTAAAGGTACTTATTGAATTTGGAAATGTGCCTTTTAGTGAACTGCAGTATGGAGTATGGGAATATTCTTGCAGCATTTAGCTAGATAGCAAAGTTTCAATTGACAATCAAGGTTGTATATAAGGAGGCTGCCTGAAATCAGCAGTCCAGGAAGTTAGTTCCTCACTTGGAGGATCACTGTGAATGAAGAACTTGGAAGAACAGAGTAGGTGAGCCTTATCAAGACTAACTTGTGAAATTTACCTGTGGAATGTACCTTCTATGCAAGTACTAACTTTAAAGAGATTGAAGCAGGGTCTGTGAGATGCTTGTGAACTTTGACTTTTGCTTTACAAGCAGCCTATATCCTGGAGGGGGCTGTGTAGACTGTGAAATATTGGATGAAAACAACCTAGGGTACTGCATATTTTTGCTTGAAAATCCAAAGCCAAGTTGGATATTGCTTTTTTTTTGTTTGTTTGTTTTTTTGATTTGTAAAAATAAACTGTGTTTTATATACATCTGGACTTCAGTGTCTCATAGGACTTATAGCACAAATAGAACAACTGCCACTGAGGAAGTACCCCTGGGGCTACATATTTAATTATTCACCCATTGTCTTACAAAATAACTGTATACCAGGAATTCTCCCAAGCCCTTCCTGTACTACTCTGCGTGCACCACTGGAGTAGAGGGATAAAGTTCTGCCTATGACTCAGGCAGCCTAAGTTCAAGCAGTGGTTTGAGCAGCTAAGAGCACAGGCAGAACAGGGTGGGCACATTTATCGGGGGGGGGGGGTGCAGGTTTAATGATTTTTAATCTGCCTTTTTTTTTACTATATGCAAGAGTAATACTGCAATATATTGTTATCAAGTGTGTGCGTGTGTGTGTGTGTGTGTGTGTGTGTGTGTGTGTGTGTGTGTGTGTGTGTGTGTGTGTGTACTTCTCTGAATGTGTCATCTGCCACTGTTACCTTCTTGTTTCTTTAGTTCTCGCCTGGCCTGCTTTTGGTATGAGGATCACTTTGTATAAATGCAATGTTGGAGAGACTCCTTTCTCACTACTGATATTCTGGATGATGGACACCCAGAATAAAAAAATCTGAAAATAAGGGCATTTGTTTTTATGTCTGAGTTGCTGTAATCTGTAGGCAAAAGTAATTAGGGGGCACAAGGGCAAAATCCTTGCACGTGGATGAGTGGAGACCCCCACAAAAAAATCACAGGTGAAAAGTCATTTCCAGTGGTCCTCATTCCTTTGTACTCAGAAACAATTCATAATTTCAAGCACATTCCTGCTACTAGTATTGTCACTGTAGCATGAAGCATAGCTGTATCAACAGTAAGGTATGCATCCCATGTTACATTGAGACAGGGATTAATGTTTTACATGTGTATGATATCATTTACAGGTGCCTGTTCACTTATCTTATCCTCCATCTTGATGGTAGATCAGATAATGACTGAGCTACATCCTGTACCACCAGCCAGGTGAGGGACACTGCTGGGGAGCTACAGGCATCAGGCAGATGGTTCAGTGGAAGCTTCCGTATACCAGCTCATAAATTCTGAAGTCTCAAAATTCTGAAATTATGAAGAGTATCACAGTCATAAAGTTTATTCATCCAGTCTTCCAGCTTAACTTTGTACATTTCCAACAAGAAAAGATAGAAAGGGAAATCCTTGTTAGCTTAGGTGGTGTATGAAATACTTAAAAAATTGCTAAAAGCATCTGAACGTTCTGTAGTTAGTAGCATATCTAGGAATAGAAACTGACTCTGCTCATCTCTCTTCTATAATCTGTGCATTCAAACTCCACTCCCCATTCCAGTCTCAAGTTAATCATCTTTAATTGTTTGGCTCCCACAAAATTTGATGTGCTCAATTAACCACCCCTTTCTTGACTTGGGGTTCAGTTCTAGTTTCCATCAATTAGTCAACCCATGGGGCCAATCTTCCTCCTTTACCAAGTAAAGTTTAATTTATTTCAAAATGTTAATCGGGTGCCCATACAGTTCTTTAAGGCACCTCTCTGTACCTTCATCATCATCAACCCCTTTTCCCATTTTCTACATGGGAGTCTGGTTGTTGCGTTGACTGTTGCCACCTTTTTCAATTCATTGACATTCTCTTACTTTTGATAGTTATGCCAGACTGTCACAAGACTATCAGTCTATTTTATGGACTCCCTTGTTTCCTCTTCCTTCTCCCTGTCTTCGCCAAATCTTCTTCACCAGCTTGTCCTCTGCTTTGCTGCACGTGTGCCTGAACCACAGTAATCTGTTCTATTTGACCTTCTCTGCAATTGGAAATACTTTGGTTTCATAGGTTCATAGGTTTATAGATTCATACTAGGCTAACTGCCCTTGTGGGCCATTTTAAACCTAGCTAATTGCCCCAAGTGAAAATCAAACCCTGCACCTTCTGTTTATAAGGTAAACACCTTATCCATTATGCCTACCTCCTGTCTTGCTTGTTTCTGCTCTTATGTCCTCATTTCTTCATCTGTCCCATAATGTGCATCCTACCACCTATTTCAGGCACTTCATTTCCATCATCTCTAGCTTCCACATCTGCTCTGCCCTCACTGTCCATGTTCCTGTACTGTTCTGCTCTGCCCTCACTGTCCATGTTCCTGTACCCATACAGTACTGGTCACACCACTGTTTTGCACGCCTTACTGTTCTTTGGCATTCTTCTGTCGCACACTAACCCTGACACTCTGTGACAGCTTGTGCAGCCACTCTGATTCTACCTTTCACCTCCTCGTTCAGATTTCAGTTCTTCTCAATCCTCCTCCCAGATGCTTGAAGCTGTTCATCTGTTCCACTATTTTTCTCTTCTGTATCAGTTTTCAGCTTCTTCTTATTTCCCCCCATTTGTTGCCATGACAGCTGTCTTGTCTGTGCTGAGTTTTATTCAACGTGTTTTCAGTTTTGCATTCCATTCTCTCTTCTTGTTTGCTGAAGTTCCTGTTTAGAATCTGCTTGTAATGCCACATCTTCTGCATACAGCGGCTTTGTTTATCTGTCCACTCTGACTGTCGGCTAATGTAACCCATCAACAGTATGCTTGTCTGTCCCCTCTGACTGTCTACTAATGTAGCCCATCACCAGTATGAACAGCTCTGAGCTAAGGGCTGAACCCTTCCACCTTCACTCTCACTGCGCACCCATCTGTGAGTCTGAACATGGTTCTTACTTGTGTCATTGTATCCTTGTACATAGCCTGCACTAATGCTACCAATGTTTTGGGGACTTCAAAACATCACAGAACTGCTATGGTCAGTTTTCTTGGGACCTTGTCTTATGCTTTTTCCAAGTCTAGGAATGAGCAGTTGGACTCTTTCCTCATCTCTAGCTTCTTCTCAACCCTCTGTCTCACTGCAAACATTGGACCGGTTGTTGTGAACTGTTCATCTCACGTCTTTTCCCATATCTAGCTTCAAACTGTGTCCAACAAAAAGGCTTCTCTATGTTCATCACCTATTCCCAATATATTAAATATTGACAATGTTTTAATTTCCTATTCACATGCATTCTGAGGGGTCCGCAGAGCTTATTTGTGCTTATTGGTGATATTTCTTCCCACTGTTCTTCTGTTTTTGTCTCCATCACCAACCTAATTCCACTTAAAATCTCTCATATCACCTTTGAATTTCCCCTTTATTTCTTTTTCCTTTGAATAACATATACAGTCCCTCTAATCTCCTATCTTATTTAATATGAGGTCTTTCCAAGTAGCCTTAAAATTCAGCTTTGACAGGATAAAACAACCTTTGCCCATGCTGTCTTTGAGTATAATTCAAACTAAGGACTGCCAACCCACCTTGCAACAGGGGCAACAATAGAATCTTCAAGCAGTTTTCTCACCCTGGTAAAGAAAAGTTGTAGGCTGTTTCATTTAATTCAGAAAAAAAATCTGTGTAGTGGGGGTGGGGTCACAGGTATATCCTCTGCAGTACTGAGAAACAGTGGTAACACAAACAAACATAAAATCTGTGTCTTTGTGTCATGTCCAAATATTTCCTTTTCTATCTTCTAAAACAATCTAGCATTTTGTTTAGGTTATCATTATAAGGTAATTCTGCAGATCTTGCTACTGAATTAGTCAAATTTTATGGTAAGGTAAACTATATAATTAGAGCCCTCCAAAAATGGCTATTCCTTCATTATTTATGAACCTAGTCTATAATTCATATAGTTTTTGCTTTTTGTGTGTGAATTTTGTATACCAAAATCTTCCCAAATTTCTTTAATTCTGAGAACTATCCTTAAATTGTCATCAGGGTTATACAGATATATGACAAGATCATCTGTGCACATTAAACTTTTGCCTAACTTATCTGTTACTGTGTACGCCTTGAAAGTACACACCCTTAACCTTGTGGCCTGTGGCTTCAAGTATAATGAGAACAGTAAGGAAGAACATGGGCATCCACCATATTCTACCTCTGCTTTTGCCTAGTCTAGCACTTCTGATACCCCTGTGCCCATTTTTATCCTACACTTGGTGATGCTGTTATATTAGAAAGCTAACTCTACAAACTGCTGGGGGTATTGTATATGCATTAAAACTGCAGGCCAGACTACATTGAGACTCACCTTCTCATAGTTGTATAGGTAGTGGGTGGGAATAATTGATTGGCAGCTGTGTACTTGGCAGTCACATGTTGTTTGGTGTTGATTACACACACCCTTTTAAATTCCTGAATGAAACTATTAATATCATTCCCCCTTTTTCTGTGGAAATAACTTGGTTTTGACCTTGGCATCTAGGGGCTCCCTTCCCAATACTCATGTCTCTGGCAAAGGACCAACATTTCTTTTTCATGCCAGTGCTGGTTTTCTCTTTCTTCTGCCTCCAGATGCTTCTTTCTCTCAGTGGCGTCAAGTTCTAGATGGTTAATCTCTAGTGCCAATCTCTGTAATTCCAAGTAATTCCAGTTGTACTTTTTGGTCATATTGGGGAGTAATTGGACTGCCCTTTTTTTGTACACTGCCTACCCACAGCACCTGCCGAGCTGTCTCCTTGTTTAGTGGACTGTATTTCTGCTGCACACAAGACTATTATCATGTCCTCCTTGTGCATACTGGCACATGAAATTCCCTTAGTTTTACACTCCTCAGTCAGGTGTGACAGTAACATCTTAGCTTATTCTTTAGAGCTATTTTCTTCCTGTTTCCTACTGTGCTAGCTGTGCTGTCTATAACTATGTATATTTATTTGGTGGTAGTAAGGGTACATATACCTTTGGTCACAAAACTACTTTATAGGTTATTTATGTCCAGTTTAATATCCACCCTATTGCTCACCACTATGACAATGAGACTATAGCTGGTAGATGGGGGATTGAGTCCTAGCAAGGACAACCTAAGGAAAGGGGGGCATGTTACACAGTCATAAGGGGTTTGAATCCACCACTTTAAACCATTGTGAATGATCAGTAAGCATATGGGTTTTCAAGACATATTGGTGTCAAACAGATCAAAGTATATACAAGGCATACAAGTATGAATCACTAAATAATTCACAAAGTACAGTCTGGCCCCAGTTACATGCAGGAAATATGCACCACTGCCATGAGTATGGGCCTTCACCATCCTTAGCCAAGAATAAGCCCCGGATAACACCCCACAGTGTAGAATCCAGACCAATTCTCATCATTCTTTCTGAGCTTCAGTGCCATCCAGCGTCCAGTTGCCCACGGTAAATATAGTTAAAATCCTACACATATGCACATGCACACACACACACACACACACACACACACACACACACACACACACACACACACACACACACACACACACACACACATTTCCAGAGAGGGCATGCAATATTCTTCTACATTTCAGCCTTCTATCCTGGATCATGGGAGTAAATTGTTGTCATGCCAGATTATAAGACTGGGGACCACCCATTTACTGTTTTACTCTTACTAATAAGCCAAATAATCATAAACACAAATGAGAGTGTACATCAGGGAAGCTTTGTCAGTTTGAGGATCATTCCAGCAGTTTGTCACCCTTTTGTAATACTTATTAATTAATAAGAAGGTATATATGTAAAAGATGATCAACTACAACCTTTTTACAATAAGTAAATTACAATGCTTTGCTTAGAAAATAGTGAGTTAGGCAACACACTGAAGAGTATACAGAGAGATAATGAATTACACATAGAAACAGAAATTAAACATTTTGAACAACAAGAAAGAAAAAAACTCTAACTACAGCTAGTCTACCTTGGTTAATGTCTGAACTAAAAAAATACTTAATCTAAACTTTTCTGAATTCCAGACAGAGAGACACATATGCCGAGAATAACTTTCATGAGTCATATTGTCTAGGTAGAATCCTTTCTCAGTTGTCCATTTTCCTCTCAACTATCCTTTGTTTATATGCTTTTTTTCATACAGAAACAGGTTTTCACATTTGCATATAAATGAGCCTGTTTACTTGCTTTTGGTCAGTTATTTGTCTGCATCTAAGCCAGGTATGGAAATAAGGTACATAAAGAAGGCTGGTTGTGGAATGCAAGTCCAGGAAGTTATCAAAATAAATAAGTAGTGCAGGCAAAAGTGGAAGAAAGAAAAGCTGGACCATACTAAGACAGCAGTCCCAATAACAAAAGAACAAGGCATCAGAGGCACTCTACCAGCTACTGGAAAGTGAATCAGTGGATGGGACAAAGAAATTCTATTAGGCTGCAAGGCAGAAATAGAAGGCTAAATAACATAGTCATCAGACATACTTCTTAACAGATGCCAATAACAGTCTGTTTATCAGTCCACAATACATCAAAGACAGATGGACCAGGTACCTCCAGCATCTCCTGAATGAAAAGCACACAGAAGCTGTACTTCCCCAATGAAATAGGAACAGACAAAGATATGAGAGCATCAGGGCAGAAGCCAAAGTAACTCCAATTACAGCGAAGGTCAAAGAGCAGATATCTGAGGTTTATGCAGGAAAGCAAAAGAGAATCTGATGAAGAAGATTTGGGACAGGCAGGAAGAGGAAAAGAGTAAACAAGGGCAACTAGCAAAGAAACAGATGGATTGTATGCGAAGGCCTATGAGAGTCAGGCATGACTGTCAATGAAGGTAGGAGAATGAAACTGAATAGAAAGAGATGGAAACAGTTGACATGACACCCAACCCAATGTAGAAAATAAGGAATGCAGCTTGATGATGATGACGGTGGTCAGTTATCAGTTTGATAAATCTTCTAATTGAATTTTTATGACCCTTGGCTTCCTATTTTAGGAAAGGTCTCAGTTGATGTAATTACAAACCAAAGCAAATTACAGCCTATCTACAGGACAGTTCACACCCACTAACGAGAAGTTATACTCCATACTTCAATTACAAATTTAATTTATTTTTTGTCTTCGTTTTTACATTCACAGAAAAAGGTCACACATTTGCACATATTTCTGATGCCACAGAAGCTACACTTATTGCAGCACAATTCGTATATTTCAGTTTATGTGATGTAGTTTTTATCAGCCTTAAGCTCATCTCACATTTCTGTTATATTTTATTTCAGAAAATAGTGGGGTGTTTATGCAGAGCCAGCCTTCGGCCACTTGGACCAGTTTAGCCCAATATGGCCTCATTTCCTAAGGGGGTCCAACACTAGGCTTTGACAAGATCAACTATGTCTTACATAACCAAGAGGTATGCCTAAGAGAAAGTGCTAGACATTTTACTGCTATTAGTAACTGCAGCTTCATACCTCTTACATGACTCACAGTGTTAGTTGTTTGTACCGCATGGCAGTCATTTCCTGTTGCTAAGTGCTCAGCAAGATTTTCAGCTCAAAACTGGTCTCATTGACCATCTGGTTTTGTGTACCGCTCCAGTTAAGATATCAGAAGATAAGACCAGCCTTAGTTTGAAATCCGATAGAGAAGTACTGTTTTATTTTGCTTCTCTTGCTGATGTGTGGTTTCTGAATGGTTATTAATGAATAAACTTACAAGAAATAACTGTGGAATAGACAATCTCAGACAGCATGAAAACAAACACTAGTAAGCATAAAAAATGTAGATACTGTGAAGGGGGGTTACTTCCAACCACAACAGAATGTTATTAATTCAGCAGTATGGCAGATGAGTGCTTGTTTCAGTCACAGATAGGAGGAAAATAATCACAGAGAAGTGAAACATGAGGTTTATGCGCAGAGTGGGTGGAGTAAGAGGTGGACAGAAAAATAATTCACTTGCCTGAAAATGTTAAAACAATAATAGTGGAAAACAACCAAAAAACAATAAATTTCATTCAGTATCAATGCAACAGTGGTGATGTAAGAGCAAACATGCAGGGAAGTACAAGTCAGGCTAGTATGTAGCATAAACAGTTTCAGTCATAAGCAGATGTAATACAAGAATCCAGTTAGTAAAATAAGGAGTAAAATGGATAACAAATTACCTGTATACTGCCATGACATCACATAGTATAAAGTTTCTATGGAGAAAATAATATAGAAAGAACAAAGTATTTGCAGTATACACAATTGTTGGGCATAGGATGTGAAAGAGTCAAATGAGGGGTAGACTGGAAAGGAGAGAGGGGCAGAAAGTGCAGCAATAAATAAATAAAATAAAATACAAGAAAATAAAAAGTGGCGAGGAACAAGGAGGAAGTGTACAGTTATTGCCTATCCTGGTTCAGGAGATCCAGGCACTAGTAGAGAGTTTCGGAACACTTTTACTTGTAAGCCAGACTGCACCCATCTGGTGACACAGGATGTAGACACAAGACCTTAGTGGCTCATCAAACAGACCCCTTACAGTGTGCCTGAGTAAGTTAAGCAGACCCTAGAAGAAGAGCTACAGAAGATATTGGGGGGGGGGGGTAATCCAGGCGTCTAATCATTTATTTCTGTCATATGACAAAGTGTAAGCTAATAAATAAATATAGTGTTTATTTTTATACGATATAATGTAATCTGAAGAAGTCTTAAGTTAAAAAAAGTAGAAAGTGGGGTCATAGCCAGGGAGAGGGCAGATGAGGGGCCCCACCAGAATGATCCAAATTAGGGCTTACAATTGTTAAGGCTGACTCTGTCTTTATGTATAAATCTTTCAAATACAGTGGGTAATTTAGAAACTTTTCTGGGCTTGGAGAATGTTGATACCTATATCATTTAATGAAATAATGTTTTCAGATCCAAAAAGCACATTACAAAATCCAGGGGTATTGTTGCAGATCTGATGGTATATATAGAAGCAAATCAGTATTTGTAAAAAGAGTATCTACAAGCCAGCAATCAGTCTAGCGAAGAACTACAAATTACCCACACAATAATTAATATCAGTGGTGCTAAGTATAATATTACAGAAATATATTGTGTACTATTTATTTCCCCTATTGAGCATGAGGATTTCATGACTAAACCTCACCATGAAAAGATGAAAACACAAAACATTATAGATATTTTAAATTCCAAATCAATAACTGGGTAAGCCACTCAAAATTGAATTTGTATGTCTGAATATTAAATAACAGTGTTAATCTAAACAGCTTGGACCACATAGCATTGGATTCAAGCAGGGATGTCAATACCTTGAATATCATACTAACAGATATAGATTCTATCTGCTCCACAGCTATGACTATATACTCCATAATTAACTCTGATCATTATACCATTTTTAGCATAAGAGCAAAATCAAGTGCAATCAAACTTGCTCAAACAAATCATCGCTCCTAGACTTTGTAAATGGAAAATATGATAAAGTAAATGACTTACTTATAAAAAAAGAGACAGGGATACCTTCTTCACCGTCCCAAGCAAGGCTGCTCAGGATGCTACCAATAAGTTATATGCTTATTAACATTTACATGAATAGACATGTACCAATAAGATGCAACTATGCAAGTAAATAGTTGGTAGAATCACACAATTAATAAGCTACACAACAAAAACAGATACTGTGTAGCTTTCAAAAAGTTCCCTAGCAATAAAAGCAAGTTAAGACTAAATACATTTCAGAACTAGTTAGTCAGCTTGGAATTAAAGGAATAATATGTTATTATTTAATTATATCAGAAAATTGGAAAGGAAATTAGTAAATTCAACATGGGACTGATTAAAAATTGGATGAACATCCAACCACAGGACATAGTAAATGTACTTACAGAGAAGTTTTTCCCAAATGTTAGAATAAGCAAATAAATATGTCAGAGTGCTATAGAGTCAAGGGGACAGATTCCTGTTACGAGGTTCCTTACAACTGTCCATCCTCAGTAAATTCACTGAGATGCAAAATCAGTTTAAGGCAGGACATTTATTTTTAAAAAATTGGCAGCATAAAGCAAGGACTAATGTAATCTAATGTAGTTTAATATAATCTAACCAACTTGGCAGATAGTGACAGACTTTTATAACATTGGGGGGTTGGTATAATGGTTAAGGCGTTTACCTTACAAACACAAGGTGCAGGATTTGATTCTCAAATATTGTAATTGACTAGGCTTAAAATGGCCCACAAGGCCATTTACTCTAGTACTAATCTGTGAGACTATAAGCATAAAGCAAAGTACAGACTAGTTCTGAAAAATCCATTCCAATCATAGTTCACATTCTTGATTAACAGCAAAACAGTGCAATTATTATTCAGAACCCATCAGTGCTGCTACATCTCTGCATTTTGCTCATATGCTGTACTTTCTTATGGTTTCATCTGTGCAGCATACAAACAACTCTGTATTCATTATAGAACATGTAACAAAACAAGGCCAATTTATCTTTTAGACAAACAATGTTCCATAATATTCCTTTGTTTCATATCAAATCAGTACTATGAGCTTTATATAAAGTAGCAAAATATAATTGCTGTACCCATGCCTTTAGAATGCAAACATGTTTCTGGCCTGAAATACAGAAGTCTATTTTGACAATTGCAATTTCTGAAATAATTGTACTAGAGAAAATCCATTTTGACACTTATATTGTTGATGTATCAATATTATACACAATAGTTCTCCTCTTGAATAATCTTTTATCAATGAATCATGCAAACTCTACTTAAGAAAGTAGGCATATGAGATCTGAGTCTAAGCTACTTTAGATAAAAATCTGTTTATTTTACCTTCAGATTTAAACTGAGAAATAACTTCGTAGGACAGTCATAAGGAGCAGGAAAAATTAATACCAGATTAGAAATATGCCTCGTGGCTGGAGTGCTTGAATGGTAGCACTCACTCCATGCATTTATATGTATACATACTGTGCTATTATTATCACTTCCATAGTATCTGTTTATATTATTTATTAATGACATGCACATGACGTATAGCAGGATAAGAATCATAAACACTGCAACTAAGAGTCTTTTTTTTTAAAAAAAAATCTTATTTCTCAGCCTGGAAACATGTTGGTTACCAATACCACAGTGAGCCATTAGCTCCTATGGCATTTAAGTCATTTACAGCTGTTAAGTTACACCCAAATGATCTTTGAATTTCATTTCACTGCATGAAATGACTGTAGTATTTTAATCTCGTACATTTTTCTCTTTCTCAATGAGAATAAATATATTTTCTGTGCGAACTTCAGAAATACATGTCTATTTGACATCATGCCACAAAGTCAGGATTTGACCTCCATGAAATCCTGCTGTATATGATAGCCGTTTTGCATTTAACCTTCATTCGTTTACATCCACCAAACTGATATGTATATTGTCCCTCTTTTTTACCTGACATATATTAAAATTGTGTATATTTTATCTGCTGTTTTCCCAAGTATCTGCAACATCCTGTTAATGTTTTCCTTAATTTCACGTTCCATGATATCTTACCCATCAAAGTCTGGTCTGCAATATTCTAAATTTCATTAAATCATAGCACACAACCTTCCATCTCCAAAATGAGGAACACTAGCCCTCATAATGTGGAACAAACAGGCAAAATGTGGAACACATACAAATGGCTTTCTAACAACTTCAACTAGGAAGGTCATATGATGGTTAAAATATGCTGGTTTTACTTATAAAGAAGATCTTTTAATGAATTAATATGATTCATTTCTATTTACAATGGATTTCACTTAAAAAAATGTTCTAACACTGAATGTGTGACAGAGTCTTTCAATGTGGAACTTTGAGGAACTTGAACTTTTTAAGACCCCAAATGAGGTATGTTCCTCGTAATGAGGTACATTTGAAAGGTATGCATTAAATAACCTTTACTGCTTGTTTCCTATTTAACCAACATGTTACAATGAACGTGTCGCCTTACCCTTTAAAATGATGTCTTAATACTGTCAGTTATAAAGCTACTTGGTCACATACCCCTGCTGTGCATATAACACAGATCATATACAACTTATGAGCATGCTGTAAACATTATATACACATTCTTTGCATATTGTGAAAACCATACACATATACTGCACATATCATGGAAATCATATGCACATGCTATGCATATTGACAGCATATTATCAAAACTGCCTGGTAAATGTATTTCTTATTAATCGAGTTTTAACAAAATCTTGCTATACTCTAATAACATCCATTTGTTGGCCAGGTAGGTTCACTGGACGCACAGTTCCTTTTCAGAAACAATACAAAAGCAATGCCTGGTTCAATGATTTCCTCAAGGTCACATAGTAGGAAGTTGAGAACTGAGGAAATCAAACCTGTTCCAGAGGAAATGCAGTTCACAGACTTAACCCTTCTGTGCTAAATTCCAGACTTTTTGCTGATATAATTTTCTTCAACTAGTCCCTAGATAGTATCACTTTAAAATAAAACTACAAGTATTAAAAGTGCTTTATGCTTCCTAAGTAACCAATCCCGCCATGCAAGGACACAAAGTGTATTCTTTATGCTATCTGATGCACCACATTTAACCCTTTATGTAGTTCTGATACTTTTATGTCATGTGATTTTCAATTACCTTTTCCTTTTGTCCCTAATTAGTCTAATAATCAGCCAGTTAACTAATCTCATTTTACTTATAACGCACTCAAAACTTAAAATGCCTTTTTTGTATACTTCCAGTTCATACACATACTGCTTTATGGCATCCAGAACTTTTTGGGGTCTAGCCTCTTTAACTGAGTGACTTAACAACTAATAACAGGCAGTATTAGAAAGGGCAAGGAGTTATTAACAAAATGACACTAAGATTGCTAGCCTATGTCCTGCAGTGCAGAATTTGCCACTTATTATTCATATTTTCAAATTAATGTTCATAGTTTCATAACTGAGAGACAGACCTACATGATATTGAGGTGTATGGTTTGAAACACTAATGTGGAAGACAGGACAATTCACTCTTAATGCTGGTATATATTACACTATACTGCAATATTGCTAGTTGTTTGCTAGTAATTATGAAAATAGGCAATATTTCTATATTTACTTAAGCCTTCAAAAACAAGTGACTCTGTGTATCTATAACTGATTTGTTTATCTGCTGTTTTAAAACCAAATAAAAATAAAATAAAAGACAGAGTGACTTATAAACTGTTACATGGCATTAAGTGAAACCTTAGATGTTGTTGAAGAAAAATGTCTTTGATATTTGCACTGTAAGTTGCACATCTTGAGAAATATCCAGTATTATTTGCTTTGTTATACAATTTAGCATCTGTTTTCACATTTCTATAAATATATCAATAAACATGCACTTACAGAGGAATTTCTTGTTGTCATGTGAAAGCTTATGTATGGTTAACAAACATGTTCTAACAATATGTGTCTAGGTTGTTCAGTTTTTAAGATATGGAAATTTGTTTGTGAAGGTTTACAAAAATGTAATTTGAGGTTTGTGTGCATTGTAAGATTTTACAGTATTTATGGGAAAGGCTATGAGTGGACAGACTATTATCACTTTAAAGAATACTTCTTACTAATAACATTGCTATTTGTACAGTTTAAAAAACTTTTATTATTCACAAAATATTTACATTTGTTTATCTTATACGTTTAAAGTTTATTTTTCAGAAAATGCTCAGGAATGCAAAATGTGTTTAGGCTGCTAGAGGTGACATTCTGCACTGCATAGGTGTTAATGAGATAATTTCCTCAAACGTATTTGAGAATTACTAATAATACATCAGTAAATATATGTAGGGAAAATCAGGGTCCAGTTGGAGAGATGATGAAATTAGCAAGCAAAGCAGAGTAGTATTGCTGGAACTGAATTCATCCTTAAGTCTTGGTAAGTATCTTCATTTGCTGAACCCTGTTTTTACAAAATCTCACCAAGCCCCCCCCCCTTTTTGTAGAAGCAAGTGTAGTCCATAAAAATCACAAAAAACGATAGGCCAATAAAGAGCCATAAAGATGATAGAGTGGAATATTTGAGAATAAGAAAGAAATTATGTCTTGTTACCATTATGCAAGAAGGCCAGAATTTCAAGACAGAAGATAAAAAGATTAAGACAGAAATTAGAGGAAAGAAAATACTTGCAAAATAAAAACTGTCAAAATCTTTAAATGCAAATTTGTATTCATTAATACAGCAGACTTATGAAAAACATTAAATAGACCAAGAAACATTGGGCTGTTTGGAAAAAGAAGCAACTGAAGAAGTGTAAAAATACAAAGAACAAACTCTAAAGATTTTTGAAAGGTATAAAAAAGAAATATGGACATGGGAAAGAAAGAGTGATCTGATATGGTGCAATATTTATGTAAAGGAGAAAGCTAAATTAATTAATAGAAAAAGCAGCTCCAAAGATATTTGAAGAGAAATACAGGCAAAGGCACCCAGATATGGAACATTTCACAATACAGAAAATAAAACCACAAAGGGGTAATGCAGAACAGAAGATTAGTGGAACAGAAGTTAAAAAATAGAAGTTGAAGTTATAGAATACCTGCAAAATTAAGGATTTAGTGTAGAAAGTCTAACAGAGGTTATGTCACAGCATGATGGAACAATGAGTCCTCCAAGAAAGGAGAAACAGGAGGAG